>NC_092395.1:38286423-38397193 GCF_030028105.1 Mobula birostris
GACCCACCTGCTATAACTCTCTGGGCTTCGTAAGGTTCCATGTAGCCATTGTTCTCAATGAGTTCTTTGTCAATGGTGTCTCCTCTGGAATCATGCTTTATATCGAAAGGGTCCGAATAATCATCGTCAGGCAGTGTCTGGATTTAAAATAAAACAGATTTTTTTGATTAGTTAAGATGTTGAACATTGATTTCGTTTGTCAAATTTCCCCATACTCTTCTTGAGGGCTTGCTGCACACCTTATCTTTGTGGGCATTTTACAAGGAATAGTCCAGACAATGAGTATCAACAAATTATTGACATATGCTGGAGCCTCACTCTCATCTCAATCCACATTGAACCCAGGACATAAATGAGACTTTTCCTCTCACAGATTATAGGGACCTGCCGGTGCTCGCTATCTTAGTTAGATAGAATATACAATCAGAATTATGGAATTTTGCTCCTGCTTCATTTGTTTTTATGGTTGGTCCTTAAGTCATTTGAAGTGGAGGCCCTTCATTACCTAGCAACACACACAAAATGCTAGAGGAACTCAGCAGGCCAGGCAGTATCTATGGACAAGATAAACAGTTGACATTTCGGGCTAAGACCCTTTATCGAAACGAATGTCTTGGCAGAAATTGATAACTGGAACAAATTCCACACGAAGTCTTAACTAACCTTCTTTTATAAGATGGAGAGACATTCAACCAAAAGTGCCTTCACTAACTTTCATTCTCCTTTCACTAGGCTACATGGATACCTGGTGTGTTTGAGTAAATAGTGCTTGAATGCAAAGACTTAGTGTGACAGATTGGAGCTGATTTTGACAGAAGCAGTCATACTGTGATTAGGATTATACTGGACCAGAATTAGCTATGGATTTACCAATTGTAGGCTTTGTGTTAAACAGATACAAAATAGATGAGTTTAGTTTCTATAGTGATTTCTTACTTCACATCCTATATATCCATCAGTTCAACATACTACTGGAACCTCACCCAGCAGAGACTATGTTTTAGTTTGTGTTGTGAATGTTAGAACATTATATAAGCTGAGCAAGAAATTCAGTCCAGTGCAGTCTCATATTAGAGGCACTCCCCAGGTGATGAATACCTGACATATATAGCTTGTATATACATACAAGAGACGAGAGTTTGGAAAACAGGGCTGCACATATCTTCTGCCTCCTGGCCACATTTCCAGCTCACAATCTATCCCAGTTGCAGGAATACAATCCTACTGTAACCTGGAGAGCACCTACACTGTGCATGTGTCCTGATCAATGAAACAAATTTCTCACAGTCTCCACTACTATTGCACACACTATATGCTTCCAGTTTACATCCTCTCCACTGCAAAGGCTGTCCGGTTATACCAAGTTTTCCACTTGCCTCCATGCTTCCTCAAACCCTGCTCACACTCTTGGACTCCATTTCTTCAAATTCTCTACTTGATATTGTCCAATGTTCAGATCATTCAAAGCTTTTCTGCTCACATTCTATACTTCAGAAGATCCCCTTCATCCATCACCCTAACCTTGGAACATACAAGGGTCCTCAGCTGTTAGATGCATCAAAATTAAAACTGCTTAATTAGTCAATACCTTTCCCTTCTCTAGCTCTGTAATTTCATAACTCCAAATCCAAATCACTGTGCCTCTAACATTATTTCTAATGTGCATCTCTCTCCCCCTACACGATATCAGTTCTGGCCCTGCTCTTAAGAGTGGAATTTTTGCTCTCTGGAAATACCTCCTCAAAATCCCTCTGCCATTTTGCTTTCATGATGCTCTTTAAAATCCATTCATTTAACTAGGCTTTCAATCAAGCATCCTAATGTCTTCTAACTTGACTCAGTGTCCACTTCAATCTAATCACTCCTTTTGAGAAGTGCCTTAGAATGTTTCGCCCATTGAATATGTTATGTAAACAAGCTATGTTGGGACAGGGAGTGAAGGCTGCCAGACTAATGCATTGGGATTTTATATAATTTAATTAAACCTCCATTAGGCTATTAATAAAAGATTGATATCCATTATATTTTGAAACTTGTCACACAACAAATTCCACATTTAATTCATTTTCTTAAATTTTATAATATTCAAAATGTTAATTATCATTATTGTGTGAAAAATTTTTAAGGATTGCTTTTGTAAGTCCACTCCACTGTTTCTCCCCTCCTGAAGATTCTAATGCATGTAGAAATAAAAACATAAACACCCAGCAGTCAGTCAGCATCTGTAGAAAGAAGCAGAGGTAACATTTCACGTCAAAGACTCTTCATCAGGACAGTGGAGAGTTAGTTGAACACTGCAGAGATACCAGCAGGCCGATAGAATTGGACTCCTTCAGGTCTCTTTGACCAGAAATGTTAACTCTGTTTCCGTTTCCACAGATGCTGTCTAAGCTGCTGAATATTTCTAGAATTTTCTGTCTTTATTTCAGATAGTCAACATCTGAGGTGCTCGACTTTCATTTACAGTAGCTTATTCTGGAGTTCCCTTTCATTTCTAACTTATGGATTCTGAAAACTAACTGGTTATTTTTCAAATGTTCCTCCACACTTAAAAACTCACTGGCTGGCAGGAAATTAATACAATTAGAATCATTAGTGTAGCATTTGTTCTCTGCAATAAGAGGGGAGGGGAATATTGCATAGATTGTAAAGTCATCATCTGTTAAAAGAATACATAGCAAAGTATGCAAATTGAACCAAATCAGAGATTCAGTTTCATTAATTGTATGCATGCAATAAGAGAAGTAATTCTAACCAAAATAATTAATGTTATTCTCTTTAAATTCAAGTGCAAAGTGGTCAGTTTTATCAAATCACTAGCATCACCACTGTGTCAGCTCTCCGCAGATCCATGATGAAGCTGGAATCTCCCAGCCGTATGATACACTGACCAATACTTTTATAAATGAGACAATAAGGAGTTAGTTCTGACAGAAGTTATTTATAAGTAATCCTCGATGGGTCAATATACCCACAAAAAATCAGGGAGATTTCAATACATTGGGTAGTTAAACAATTAGTCGAGTCAGTTTATTACATTCCTGACACTAATTTCTAATAACACAAACAACAGGAATTCTGCAGATCCTGGAAATTCAAGCAACACACATCAAAGTTGCTGGTGAACGCAGCAGGCCAGGCAGCATCTCTAGGAAGAGGTACAGTCGACGTTTCAGGCCGAGACCCTTCGTCAGGACTAATTTCTAATACCCATTTTTGTTAGGAAGATGCATGGGTCTCTTGTGATGACCTCAAAGCAATCCAGTTGGGCAGGTCTGCACGGACAGGCACCTCCCAGTGTCCACTCAGCTAAGAGGAGCCACCTGCCCCTCGTTTCTAACTCATCACATGTTTAACCCCAGCTATCCTTCACAATCCTTGTTCACTCATTGAACCAGCCAGCCTCAATCAGTTGTTCCTAGTCTTCAGTTACCTTGTCGTGTTAAGTACCTGTTCCTTGTTTTGTGACCCTTTGTAGCTTGTTATTTTGCAGTTTATTAGTAAAATATCACTTACTGCTAAATTGACTCTGTTGCTCTGTTTTTGAGACAAGCCTCCTCTCCATTTCCTGACAGGAAGAGTGAACCAACGATTGACCTGGCAGAGTACACTCGCCTAAAGGAAGTCAGCCATCAGCTGAAGCACAGGACCTCGAAGCAGCAGGAAACCACTGGCCATCTGCTTGGCCCTCTCAAGCAACTTTCCGTCTCAATACAGCAACCCTGCTCCAATTAATCTCCTCCCTCGAAGTCCCAGATTCCAATGCCTGAACGCTTTGACGGATACCCAACCCACTGCCGCAACTTCGAGCTCCAGCCATCTCTGTATTCTAAGGACTGAGCCAAAACTGCCGACATTGTCTCTCTGCTGACTGTGCGAGCTCTGACCTGCGTCAGTGCCCAATGCATTGAAACTGGGACTAACTGGGACAATAAAACCAGTTGCAATAAATATGAGGAATTCACTGCTGAGATGTGCTGGGCTTACGATAATCAGGGAAGTGGAAGAGGGGCGGCGGATCAGATACTTTGCCTGTGCCAAGGTTCACGCTCGGTTTGGATTATACTGTGGAATTCAGGACCCTGGCAATGGAGTGTAGCTGGAATGCAGAACTGCTGCTGTCCTATTACCATTATAGCCTCTTGGAGGGCCATAAAGATGAGCACTCTACACAGGAGATGTCCGCCGATCTCGAACACACATCACTCTGGCCCTTTAAGTTGACAAGTATCTTATGGAATGACAGGCCAGATCATCAGGTAGAACCCTATCATCAATGCCTGCAGAACCCACGCAGGTAGGGGCAGATCCCCTGAACCCCCAAGATGCGAGTGTTGTTGGAGATACAACTTTTGCGCTTATTGGAGAGCTGCCGTGCACTCACAGATCAAATGCCCACTGCATCCAGGAAGATGGCACCACCAGGCAGAGATGATGGCCCTCCAACCTGGTAATTCGTCTTGTTCCAGCACCATGTCTCAACTCATTGCCCTGTCCTCCACCACACCCCAATGGTTCTACGTGCATAGTGTAAATGTAACTTAGCTGAATCAAATAATGACAGTTCAAAAAGGTCTTTACTTATCTTATCACCCATTTATTTCTTCGAGCTCAGCCGGCAAGTGAACTTAGACCCGACATCAGGGAGAGACCCTTTCTCATCTCCCTGGCAGTTCTACAAGTTCACTGCCCGATGTCAGAATTGTCAGAAGTTATAAGGCCACCGACACAAAAGAACAATCAGTTTGATAACCATACCGGTCAAGTCAATGGACTATTGATAGAGAGAACAATCAGTCTGATAACTATTCTGGTCAAATCAATGGACTATTGATACAAAAGTACAATCAATTTGTTCGACACTCCAGCCACCTTAATTACAGAAAAGAATGTCCTACCTGGTTTGCTGGAACCACAACTTAATTACAAAGATAAGAACATCCGTCAAATTTATGCTTTAATAAAGAAAGGAATGTTCTATCTAATATCCATCAGGTACTGCTTTTTGTCAAAATCAAAAGGTGTGAAAAGCCCAGAGACATCTATATGAATCTGGGTGAACTTTAATCATCTTGTTCCAAAGAAGGCAGCTGTGAGACGTTATTCAAACACACTGCAATCACAGACATAGTCAGTACTTAATTCCTTGTTTACAGGGATCTGGGGATCTCCCATTCCCTTAAACTTTATCCATAGAAGGTTCTGGTGGATTCCGGCACAGCAAGCAACATTCTGGACTGACTTTGTGAGTGTAGCTTGGACCCAGTTCCCAGCTGGTGCTGGTTTGTTCTGTCAAAAAGGATGGAGATCTCCAGCCCAGCATCACCTACCATGGACTCAACAAAAGAACTGCCTCCCTCTCCCCTTAATGGATAGCACATTCGAAACACTCCACCAGGCCTGGATTTTTGCCAGTCTGGATCTAGGGAGTGTGTACAACCTGATCTGCATCTGCCAGGAGGATGAATGGAAGATAGCATTCTTACCACCCACTGGCCTCTGTGAATACTCGGTGACGCCTTTTGGATTTTACAACAGTCCAACTATTTTCCAGGACTTCATCAAAAAGATCTTCCATGACAGGCTACAACAGGTATGTGTTTGTCTACTTTAGTGATATCTTCATCTTCTCTAAGAAACCCCAAAACCACGTCATCACATCCCGTCATTCCTTCAGCACCTGCTTGAAAACCAACTGTATTGCAAGTGAGAAAAATACCAGTTCCACACCTCAGTCATTTTGCTTCCTGGATTACGTCCTTACTCCCCAAAGCATAACCATGGACTCAGAGAAAGTGTGCACAGTCGTTGAATGTCCCCAACAATACTCCCTAAAATGACCAGAGTACTTCTTGAGCTTCTCCAGCTTCTACCGCCGTTTCACCAGGAACTACAGCTAAATCGCCGTTCCTCTCACCTCTCTCACAGATAACCTGATCTACTGCATGGACCACACTTTCAAGGAGGTCAAGAGATGCTTCACCATTCTCTGTCACCCAAACCCCTCCATAACTTTTCTGGGTGCTGGGGCCATCTTCTCCCAGTGAAGACTGGACAGGAAAACACATTTTTGTGCCTTCCTCTCATGCAAATTCAACTGTACACAGCTATGTTATGCAGAAGGAGACAGGGAGTGACTTGCTATTAAATGAGTCTTGGAGGAATAGATACATCAAGCCTTTCCTGATCTGGGCTGACCACCAGAACCTTATATCCATACAACAGACCTGCCAATTCAGCCCACTTCAGACTCGCTTGGCTCTTTTCTTTGAACAATTCAACTTCATCTCCTATAGACATATTCCAATAGCTCTAAGGCAGATGCCCTGTCAGGACAGTTTGTCCCAGCAGAAATGGAGATCAACCCTCTGCCCATCATTCCATCATAGAACCTTGCCCCGATCATCTGGGATCTTGAGAACCAGATCTGCCAGGCCCTATAACATATTCCTGCTCCCACAAACAGGTCTGACAACCACACGTATGTGCTAGTGGCCATGTATTCTGAGGCACTCTGGTGGCTCCACTCCTCACCGTTGTCTGGCTATGCAGCACCACACTGAACTCTAGATTTTCTGTGGTGCTGGTTCTCGTGGCCCACCATGATCACTGATGTATGTCAGTTCGTCGCTCCAGCCCATTCCAGTTCCTCCAACCAGTGGCCCTCTGGGCTTCTGTGGCCACATTGCTATGGATTTCATCAAAAGTTTTCCACCTTCTGATAGGGCCATGGTGAGCACGATGGTGGTAAAGTGATTCTGCAAGACGGCCCACGTAATTGTTCTCCCTAAACTTCTGTCGGCTGCCGAGACAGAGCACCTGGTTCTCTTGCACAGTTTCCCCCGGACGCTGTCGGAGCAAGGCCCACAATTCACCTCCTGCTTCTGGTGAGCCTTCTGCTCCCTCCCCTGCACCTCGGTGAGTTTGTTTCCTAGCCATCACCTGCCAACCATGGTCACTCAGAAAGAGCAAATTAGCAAGAGGAGAAGCTCCTGTGATGCCTCACCACCTCTAACCCTTCCACATGGAAGAAGTATCTGCTCCGGGCTGAGCTGTCCCCCAATCTACACACCTCCTCTGCCACAGGTATGTCATTCTTTTAAGTGGTTCATGGCTAGCAAACCCCATTGTTCGCCACAGAGCAGCCAACGGTGGAGGTCCCGTCCACCAGAGCCCTGGTTCTCACATGCCAAAATGCTTGGAAGAGGACATAGGGGACCATCCTAGCTGCCAGCCATACCTTCTGCCACCAGGCTAACCACTGTCTGCGACCAGCCAGACTACTCCAGCCTGGGGACCATGTCTCACTGTCCACCTGAGATCTGCCCCTGTGCTCCAACTGCAAGCAAACCCTCAGCCCAGTTCATTGATCCCCTTAAGATTACCAATCGCATCAACCCACTTACCTTCCACGTGTCCTGCCTCAAGACCACTGTCCATGGACCTCTCCACCCACCAGTGCCTGCAAGGATGGTCCAGTCTACACAGTCTGCTGGTTGATGGATTGTCATCATTGTGGATGGAGTCTTCAGTACCTGGTCCACTGGGAAGTTTATGGCCCAGAGGAGAGGTCTTGGATGCCAGCTAGTTTCATCAAGGATCTATCTTCCATCAAGGAGCTCCACCAGACCCATCCGCACCATTGTGAGCCATTGGTTGCCAGCCATAGGTTTGGGGGTGGGAGCAGAGTCCTATTAGGCGTGCAAGGTCAGGTATCTCCCAGTCTCCACCCAGCTACTCATTTCCAACTCATCACCTGCAGCCTATTTAAATCTATTTAAGCTCTCATCCGCAATCCTTCTTCAGTCATAGAATCATCCAGCTGCTCTTAGCCTTCAGTAACCTTGTGTTATTATCAGTTCTCTCTTGTTTTGCGGCCCCTCGTGGCTCGTAACTTTGCAATTTATAAGTAAAATATAATTTACTGCTAAATTGTCTCTGCTAGTCTGCTTTTGGGTCAAGTCTCCATTGCCTGCTGGATTTGCTGAGCTGGGGTTGAAACTGCCAATGTAACACAACCCTTACTCTGTACCTACACAACAGCTGATAAAATAAGAGGACAGTTCGGGTATTTCACGGTTGAAGGATCTTCGTTATAATAGGGCTGTGTATTCCCACACTTGCTCAACATGAACAGTCCAGCCCTCAGAACAAACACAAAGTGAAGGATTATCTATTTGCGATGTCAGCCTGTCAGATATCCTCACATTCAATGAACATGAACATATTGTAACTAATGTTTGCTTCAACAAAGCCCCACAGCAACTGGCCATCTCTCACCTTCTGTCAATAGTTCACATGCATCTTACATGAGGAAGCTCTCACCTTCCTTTTGCTTTCGGCATGAAAAGCACACACGTCACTGGACAAACTCTGGGAGTCAAATTAATAGAAAAATTAAATGAAATAACTTTCCTCATCCCTCCATACCAACTTTTCTTAAATAAATGATCCCAAAAAATATATACAAGAAATACAAATCAGTACCCAACTTTGTTTACATTCAAGTATATAGTTTTGTGAAGCCAATACATTCGTAGGATCATGAACTTAATATAGTCTATGTACAAAATATCAGTGCCACTCACACGGCCTCTTTGATGCTTGAGGGGATATTACACAGGGTGCCGCCCCTCAGTGTCCAGTAGTGACAGAACCTTAGAATGCAGTCCTTCCCCACAAAACCTTTGTGTTGGCAGCACCAAGCTTCAACACCTCCCGAAGACTGCAATGTGCCAGGTGGCTGCATTCACTATTGGACATCTCCTTGCACTGGAAGACCAACAGATTTCTGGCAGACCGATATGCACCTTTCACTCACCTTCCGCCGGCACCTGATGCTTTGTCTCAGTATGTGTTCCAGGGAACAGTCATTAATTAAAGAGAGTCCTCTGTTACTCAGCTGCTCAGCATGAACGCTGACAAGCAAGAACCGTTTGTCCTGACAATTCGCACAGCCTGAGCAGACAGTTCTGATCCTGTGTCTAAAGCCAGTGTGCCTTAAAGCGAAGATGAACAAATAGTAGCAAATCTTAGCATTTTCTCTCCCTAGTGTAGTAAATGATACAGTTAAGAGAACTCCCTTCTCCGAGTCAAATGACTGAGGGTTCAAGCCTCACTTTGCAGACTCAAGGCTATGATTTTAAATTCACTACCAATAACTACCAATAGAATTAAACTCACTAGAATTTTTCTGCTGATGTTGGAGAGTGATGCTAGCATTAAGTGATGAAGGGTGGGGGAGGCAGGGAAAGGTGTGCTTAGTGGTAGGATCACATTGCAGGCGATGGAAGTTACGGAGAATAATGTGCTGGATGCAGAGACTCGTGAGGTAGTAGGTAAAGACAAGGGGAACACTATCCCTGCTATGGTGGTGGGAATATGAGGTGAGGGCAGATTTGTGGGAAATGCAACAGGTGCAGGTGAGGGCAGCATGGCTGTGTTTTTTGAAGGGGGACATATCAGATATTCTGAATGGAAAGATTCATCCTGAAAACAGATGTGGTGGAGATGGAGGAACTGAAAAAAGGTGTAGCATTTTTGCAAGTGACAGGGTGGGAAGAGATATAGTCAAGATATCTGTGAAAGGCAGTAAATTTATAAAATATACCAGTAGATAACACTGGATAGCAAATATGTTGCTTCCTAAATACTTTTGAGTGTAACTTATGGATTTTGGGCTGCTGATCATGAAAATCACCATGCAACTTCCCTATCACGCACCATTTTAAAAATCACTTATATTTGTTATTTCAACTCATAATTCAAGTCAATTGAAACGTTGCCCAAATGTAAGCTGAAAAGTGTTCTATTTTGTCCAGGCATGCTTAGGCTGGGCAGATGCTGCATGGCAGGGCAGGTTTTAGAAAGGGTATAAAAGCATCACGCACACACACTGTTCTGTGCATTGCGTTCACATGTATATCCGTTTGCAATCACGTCAATATGCATACTCTACGCGCATAGCATGTTGTGTGTACTCATTAAAATGAATTAATTATATTTTCAGGAGTATTTGTGATAGCAAAATGTCTGGCCAATGTTGCAACTGCCGCAGTATTTTCTGTTATACTTGTGATGAGTATGCACTTAAATGTCAAAGACCGAGCATGACTACTCTAATTAAGAAAGCCTATGAGCTCTAATTTGGGTGTAAAATTGGTGACTGAGACAAAGCCTGGACTTCTCACATTTGTTGCGCGACATGCACTATCGATCTTCGAGCTTGGCTCAGAGGTACTCGGAAGTCAATGCCAATTGCTGTCCGGATGATATGGCGAGAGTAGAAGGATCATGTAACAGACAGCTACTTTTGTCTGACCAATGTGTCTGGTTTCTCTGCTTAAAACAAGAAAACCATTCAATACCCCAAAGTTCCTTCAGCCATGAGATACTTGCTGCAGGACAATAGTCTTTGAGCACCAAAGCCATCAGAGGTGTGGAATCTAGAGGAGGCACATGAAGATGCTGTGATGCATGAGCCAGGAACAGAAAATGACACAGACACTGATACAGCTTTTGAACCCCTTATGTTGAGTGAGCCTCATCTGATAATTCAATCTGTTAACTGACTAGTGAGAGACTTGGGTTTGTCAAAGGCAAAAGCAGAATTACTGGGTTCAAGACTGCAAGGATGGAACCTGTGGTCAGCAGACACAAAAATTTTCCATGAAGGATTTCAATACTCGAGACAGATGTTTCCCAGAGTAACTGGTGCCAAGATTAAGGAAGGCATTTTTGTTGTTCCACAAATCAAACAGGTCATCAATGACAGGCAATTTAAAGAAATTCTAGTGGGACTTGAGAAAATCACATGGAAGGCATTCAAAGATGCTGTTGAAAAAGTTCTTGGAAACTACAGAGCACCAAATTACATGCAGCTGGTTGACAACATGCTTCAAGCATACAAAACCATGAAGTGCAACATGTCATAAAAGATTCATTTTCTGCATTCCCATTTAGAGTTTTTCCCTGCAAATCTTGGCACTGTCAGCGATGAGCATGGCGACAGGTTTCACCAGGACATTGGGGTCATGGAGAAACAGTATCAGGGCAAATAGAATCCATAATGCTGGCTGATTATTGTTGGACACTTAAGTGAGAAGACTTAGACACTGAGTACAAACGAAAATCATCAAAACATGTTTAGATTAGTTGAACTATTGCAAACCATCAGCACCATAATGCAATTAAATGCATTATATTCCATAAAAGTTAATTTCTTGTTTCTCCAAGTTCCTACATGATACAAGTAGTCTGAAATTATATTTCTGTTCAACTTCAAGTGGTCTATCATAACCAAAAAGAAATGTCTGAGGAAGCAACACTTGAAAAAAATTGTTGACTGGTGTAATCTGTCTCCAACTAAAGGGGAGAGAGGTGTTGGAGATGGACCAAGTAAGTCTGAGGACAGGATGGAACTTGAAGGCAGAGTTGATGAAATTGACGAGCTCGGCATGGATGCAGGAAGCAGCGACAATGCAGTGCTTGATGTGTCAGGGTCAGAACTTAAATCCTTCAGTACTGCATTCTAGAAGCACATAGCACTGACACAGGGAGAAAGCTGCATTGTTAAAGTTACCTCTTACAGACAAGACTGAAGGCTGTCTCAGATGCTCTATTATAATTCTATTTATTTCGAGATATAGCACGATAATAGGCCCTTATGGCCCAAGGAGTCTGATCCACCGAGTTGCACCCCTGTGACCAATTAACCTGTTGACCTGTCATCTTTGGAATGGGAGGAAACCCACACAATCATGGTGAGAACGTACAAACTCCTTACAGAGAGAGGTGGATTTGAACCCAGGCAGTTGGCCATGTAATAGCGTTATGCTGACCTCTATGCTACCATGCTTCAAAGAGATTTGCCATACTTATTATTCAGCCTAACCAATAAATTATCTCTCAAACTACATTCGTAAACAAATTATCTGGTCATTATTATAGTACTGTTTGTAGGATCTTGTTAGAGACGTAATAGTTGCCATCTTTCCAACAACCCATTATTGATTAAACAGCTTAATTGGGATGCAAAGTACTTCGCAATCTCCTCAGCTCAAGAATAAATGGAAGTCTTTTTATTACTTCTCAACTCTATGGGGACTGCAATTATAAACCTGAAATATAATCCACTGATCTTGATGAGTTAGATAAGAAATTAGCCTTCAAGTGCATGGCACTGATGCTGCATTGTCGCAGATCCCGTGAGTGTACAGCCACTTTGGAGGAGCTGCCTGTGCTCTGCAGACATCTGCCGTGCAAATGATAACAGAGATGGGTGTGAGGGAATGGAAACAAAAAATAAAGGAGCTTAACAGTCTCACTTCTAGTAGCAGTTATGCCAGATGAGACAAAGGTTGGGAGGGTTGTGGATAGTGTGGAGGGTTGTCAGAGGTTACAGCGGGACATTGATATGATGCAAAACTGGGCTGAGAAGTGGTGGATGGAATTCAACCCAGATAAGTGTGAGATGGTTCATTTTGGTAGGTCAAATATGATGGCAGAATATAGTATTAATGGTAAGACACTTGGCAATGTGGAGGATCAGAGGAATCTTGAAGTCTGAGTCCATAGGACACTCAAAGCTGCTGCGCAGGTTGACTCTGTGGTTAAGAAAGCATACGGTGCATTGGCCTTCATCAATTGTGGGATTGAGTTTAGGAGCCAAGAGGTAACGTTGCAGCTATATAGGACCCTGGTCAGGCCCCACTTGGAGTACTGTGCTCAGTTCTATGCCTCACTACAGGAAGGATATGGAAGCCATAGAAAGGGTGCAGAGGAGATTTACAAAGATGTTGTCTGGATTGGGAGGGCATGCCTTATGAGAATAGGTTGAGCGAACTCGGCCTTTTCTCCTTGGAGCGACGGAGGATGAGACGTGACCTGATAGAGGTGTATAAGATGATGGAATGTATAAATAGTTAGAGGCTTTTTCCCAGGGCCGAAATGGCTAGCACGAGAGGGCACAGTTTTAAGGTGCTTGGAAGCAGGTACAGAGGAGATGTCAGGGGTAATTTTTTTACGTAGAGAGTGGTGAGTGCATGGAATGGGCTGCCAGCGACGGTGGTGGAGGCAGATACCATAGGGTCTTTTGAGAGACTCCTGGATAGGTACATGGAGCTTAGAAAAATAGAGGGCTATGGGTAACCCGTGGTAATTATCAGGGATGCATCTCACCCTAACCATGGACTTTTTACTCTCCTCCCATCTGGTAGGTGCTACAGGAGCCTCCGCTCCCGCACCAGCAGGCACAGGAAGAGCTTCTTCCCTGAGGCTGTGACACTGCTGAACCTATCACAGCGCTAAGCAGTATTGCATCCGTATTGTACTGTCTCAGTACTTCTATATTTGTGTGCTGTAGCACTTTTTTTATTCGCAGTTATTTTGTAAATAACACTATTCTTTGCATTTCTGGTCAGATGCTAAAAGCATTTCATTGGCTTTGTATCTGTACTCGGCACAATGACAATAAAGTTGAATCTAATCTAATTTAACTTCTCAGGTAAGGACATGTTCAGCACAGCACTGTGGGGCGAAGGACCGGTATTATGCAGTAGGTTTTCTACGTTTCTATGAGGAGTGGACCAAGCTGATGCAACTAATATTGTAGGTGCTACCACCAGTTGTTGCAAAGCACAAAGGCACCTCAGATTTGTATCAATGGGATATTAAACAGAGGTCCTGTTCAACCATCTTGGCTATTCACGGAGAGGTTAAAGAATCCATGATACTACAATCAGAGGGCCTCCCCAGTGTCCTGACCAAACCCTCCTCTCAAACATTACAAGCACAAAAAAACAGAATCAATAGGCAATTACTTCAGAGGACATCTTTCTGGGATCTTACATGCTTCTGAATGGTGCTCAGATTTGTTAGAGAGCACTCATTTAACGCAAGACTTTGTTCCAGATCACTGGTGAAGGAATTAAACTTGGAACATAAGGAAAGTGGGTTGAGACAGGAGATAAGAACAGAAAAGGAAAATCTGTTGTGGGAAAAGGTCTGTTGATGATTCTAGAAACAAGTTAAAATGCCAAGACAAAAACACGGTTGCAGACTGAAATCTATTACTAGGCATCTTTAATTGGCAACAAAAACAAATTGTTTTCTGTGCATGAAAAACATTTGAAATAAGAAAGAAAAATTAAGCTGAATTTTAATGGCCTGTATGTAAACAGGTGACTGTTGAATATCATTTTTTATTGTTAAAGTGCATTTATGTATTCACCCTGGTAATGCTAAAATAGCTGTCTGTGCCTTTAAGAGAAAATGGTGACATTGGTATCATTATGCACAGGTGAAGCAGAATGAAGAGTTGCTATGTTCTAGGGAGAACAATGTTCAAGTGCTTTTCCCAGACCTGGTGAGGAAAGGTGAATAATATTTGATAGCGTCCATGTAAATTTGTTCATACTTGTTTGTAAATATTATGTAATTTGACATGCTTTACATGTGGATGCTTTAGATTTTTGCGAGTAAATTTATCAGCGCTGGATTGCGTGGTTGTGCAAATTTCCTTATTGGCCTAGTAGTGTGAGCCAGGAGAACTCATTTCAAGGTCTAGCCTATATATGTTTGGAAGTGAAGTACGTGTGTGTCAAACATTTCTTATGACAATTTCAATCTTCGATGCAGTATGTTGGCATTGTTCTTTATATATACCTGCTTTTACATTATCCAAGTGGTCAATCCTATTAGCCTAACCATGTTAACAAAATAGCATCAACATTTACTGTTGGTGTTCAAATAGCTCTGGTTAGAAACAACAGGAATGTTTATTTAGTAGGGTGGATGGCATTAGATGCAGTAGCTTCCACTGCTGATATAGCAGATGCAATTGTATCCAACCTATCATTGGGGTCGTGATGGGATCATCTACAATGCTAGCTTTTTATCCTACAATACATTGTAGATTCTGTTGGGTAATAGGAGGAAATACGCATTCCACCCTGTGGTAGGAGAAAGTGTGCTAACACCTCAGCGTGAAGAACCTTGGTCAGAAGGACTTATCCCATTTTTTTCCCTTACATTTGCATCAATTTCTTTCTGCTGCTCCCTACCCCTAACAACCAGCAAGTCCTTTAGGAAGCTGGAGGGAATCCATGCGGTCACAGGAGATTGTGCAGCACCCAAGGCTGGGATCGAATCTGGGTTGCTGGACCTGAAAGGAGGCAGCACTAACCCGTGTGCCACAGTTTTGCCTGCCACAGCACTCCCCATTTCCCTAGTGTTATTCCAGACTGGCATTACCAGCTTACTCTCACATATTTATGGTCGTGATCCTGATCACCGCCTCACTACCCACATGTCATCGATGGTAAACTTCCGCCTCACAAAACCAGGAAGCTAGGTTCCATTCAGCTCTCTGGTGCAGTTTGCACATTCCCCCCATGAATGTATGGAATTTTCCCAACAGGTGCCCTAGTCTCTTTTAAGTCCCAAAGACATCCAAGTCAGTAAGTTAATTGTGCACTGTAAATTGCTCCTAGTGCATAGATGCGTGTAGAATCTGGAGGGAGCTGTTGGGAATGTGGGAGAATAAAATGGGATTAATACAGGATTTGTATAAAGGGATATTTGCTGGTTAGCACAGACAGTGGGCTGTTCTCTGCTGTACTACTCTCTGAAAGGATAATGCTGATGCTCCCCATGGTTAAGTGCTGTCTTGGTTCCAAGAGTGAAATTGGGAACTGGTAGAAAACACTGAAGTATCATTAGCACCTGTGCGAAGGCATTTTAATCTTCAGAAAGAAAGAGGAAACAACTTTAAAGCTGAACTGTTCTTCTCTCAGCATTTCATCTGTTAAAAAGCTTTTCACAGAACCATGCAGAGCATCAGTTCCTTGTAGTATAATCCCTGGGGCATGTTCACACGTGTTACTAAATCACAAAGGACACTGGCATGGAAAATTACCCTCAGGAGACAAGGCAGACAGAAAGATCTAAATTTGACTCAGTATTACAACTGTCTCCAGAAATGAAGCAAAAAAAGAACATAAGGGCGGAGGAAGGTACCTTAGCTGCTGCAGCTTAGTACTGGACACAGACTATAGATTTATTGCAGACCCACTGTGCATTTCAGTCTGCACAAAGTGGGTGAATGGTGAAACCGGTACAACTCATACTTTTCCCTGTTCCCACTGACACCAACTACAGTGATGTTAATTTGCAAGCAAAGTGAAGCTAATCCACGTCAACAACCAGAACCATCTTGATGTGTTCCAGGTGAAACCACTGGAAAGTTTTCTCCCTGATTAGCATTGACTTCGGGTTTACTGGAGCTCTATAAAAGTCATTTCTACCTGCTACCTTTGTGAATTATACTATTTCCCCAGGGACTAAGAATGTTTGATGGGGTCCATTTTATTCCACAGTTGAAGAAGCTGACAGATGGGCTTTGATATCAACCCCTTCTGGCGAAGATGGCGCCAGTGAACAACAATTCCTCAGGCAACATCTTGCAGATAGCCAATCTCTTCAGTTATCACACTTTTTCTACGTCTTCTGCTTGTTCTTTTTGTTTTGATTACATTACAAAAACTGTTGGAGCCGGTGACGTGCAGTTCAGAATGTGATCGAGTGTTCTAGCGCTCTGCTGTGTTCGGAGAGGACCGAGAACATGAGCTGCCTTGTGAAGAAGTCCGGAGACGGTGTCCTGAAGAGGACTTAAAGCACAAGGTGACTCCACTCCGAAACGTCAAGGAAGAATGAAGCATCAAGGTGAATACGGAGGAAGTAAACGGCTCTCAACAGAGTCAGGGGAGTGACAGTGGTTGATACCCGGATCAGGGGCGTTCGGACCCAGCATGATAGTTACTCTTCACGGAAGGACAGAGTTTGTGTGGTCACTCTCCTTGAATGGTGACAGGAGGATGTATTCAATATTCTGAGATTTATGTGATTATTCAACTGCACTTTATGTTGGCCTCCTTCAACTTTCCTGTTTTCTTTCTTGTGGCCAATTGGCGGGTGGATGATGTGTTACTTTTTGTGCGTGGGAGGAGTTGGGGATATGGGGTTTGATGTTCTTGTTGGTGTTTTTCTATGTGGGTGATCTGTTAGTTTTTTGTGTGAGGGAGGGGTGAGGGGGGAGTTTGAGGTTTGTAAGTTTTGTTTCTTTTTTCTTTTTCATGCCAGGGGGTTGGAATTGATGTCTTTTCTTTCAGCAACTCCCATGGTTTTTCTGTATTTCATGGCTATCTAGAGAAGACAAATATCAGAGTTCTATTGTACATACTTAGACAATAGAATGAACCTTTGAAACTTTGAACCTCAGTCAGCATTACCTGAATTCTACTAGTCAACAATGGACATTGTGTAAGCTGGAGGTAGGGTCTAATACAGTAAAAACATCTCAGATAACATCGCTAGGTGTCTGAGAGGAAACATCAATCACACACAACAAGCTAAGATACTTTCCCACTACATCACAATCAGGAGGAGGGTCCTGACTATTTATTCAAAGTTCAAAATACATTTATTATCATATATATATCACCACATACAGCAAATCCAAGAAACACAACAGAATCACAGAAGGACCACACCCAACAAGGACAACCAATCAATCCTGTTCCTAGTACTTCAGTGTCTGTGTCTTGCATTTGGGTCTGCTCCCAGTGCCCTCTTATGACATCACTTTGTTGTCCTTATCTCCTGCATCTTGCTCTTTAGCCTCTGCTTGTATGCAGGTGGAAGGAGAGTCAATTGATTAAATTTCCTGAAATGTAGTCTAGGCATGGAATGGCAAGCATTCTTAATCGTAGAATAGCAGTGGTTGAGTGTTATGGGACCCTTGGTGCTGCAGGTTATATGCTGATTATAATTAGGCAGAGATTTCTTCAAACAAGTCTGATTTCATAAGCGTTTGAAGAGATTTGGTTTGTCACCTAAAATTCTTGAAAACTTCTACAGTGGTACTGTGGAGAGCATTCTGACTGGCTGCATCACCACCTGGTATGGGGGGGGGGGGTGCTACTGCACAGGATTGAAGTACGCTGCAGAGAGTTGTAGAATTAGTCAGCTCCATCATGGGTACTAGATTCCATAGTACCCATTATATCCTCAAGGTGTGGCGCCTCAGAAAAGTGGCTTCCATCAAGGCCCCCATAACTCAGGACATGCCCTCTTCTTAGTTACCATCAAGAAGGAGGTACAAATTCAGTGTTTCAGGAACCGCTTCTTTCCCTCTCTCATCCAATTTCTAAATGGACATAGAATCCATGAACACTATCTCACTACTTTTTTAAAAAAATTCTGCTTTTGCACTATTTATCCTAATTTAACTATTTAATATACATACTGTAATTAGCTTTTTTCTACGTTTATCATGTGTTGCATTGCACTGCAGCTGCAAAGTTAACAAATTTCATGACAAATGCTTGTGATATTATATCTGATTCTGACTGAAGTCCCCAACTATAATTTGAAATGTGTTGGGGTGGGCTGATTCTTGTATGATGTTGCTAGTTATCTTGAGTGCCTGATTAGCATTGGCTTCCGACAGTATGTAAACTGTAGTCAGGATCATGGATGAGAACTCTCCTGATAAGTAGAACGGTAATTGTTAGATCTTCCAGGTCAGAGAACAACTGTGCAACAGAACCACCACGTCTGAACACCACAAAGAGTTTATCATGAAACACAGATCTCTCTAACTTTTGCCTTCTCCGAATCAGCAGTTTGGATCCTCCTGCGTATCGAGAGGCTTCCTGGTCTTACCAAAATCTGGAGTAAGCCATGTCTCCGTGAAATACAGAACACAGCAATTCCTCATTTCCATCTGATACAACAATCCTGCTCTTAGGTCCTCAATCTTGTTCTCTAATTTAATAACAAGATGCTGTGTACAGGAACTTTCATTGCTTGGTGATTCAATCTGGCTCCTCCCCTCCCTTCCTCCCTCTCTTCTGGCCGTGGTGATGTACCTTCATCTGCTTAGAGGTGCCGTACCTACATGCTTGAGAGTTAAATCTGCTGAGTCCTTGTGAAGATCGTGAAATCACTAGGTCATTGAGATAGTTCAAATGTACGTTGCTTAAAGGAAATTACAGGGTGCAGATTGCAGTGAGAGTAATTCAGAAGAGGTATATTTAGAAGTTTTGTAAGCAGCCTGCAACACATTGCCATGGTTCACTAGTGCCATCTTGGTCAGACTCATTCCTTGCACCAGCCCAATTAAGATCAGGTCTGTGTGGTTTACTGCCTTTTGATGTGTTTTACTGAACCAACAGAAAAGATTTGAGTTCCTTAAAGCAGCATTTATTGTAGTTAACTCTGTGGAACCTCCTCAGGAGAATTGTCGGATTCAACCAACTGCAAGAACAAGCAGGTTTACTGCCAGAGTGCTCATCTGTACTCCTCTGTATACTATTGCCTCAGGGAGCTGGGTGTAGCAATGGAGCCAGCATTCATGCAGAGCTAAACTTAAAATGACATTTCTTGAAATAGTAGATTTCTCCACTGAACATCTGAACGAACCAAAATGATGAAGATGGGTTAAGTAACCCATTTCTGTTTTTGCCATGGTGGGGAGAATGGTCAGGTAGCGGAAGCAGTAGGTGTGATCAGGTCAGTGCTAAACTAAACAGGTCAATGGAAAGAGAAACAGAGTTAACATTTCAGGCCAGAGGTCCTTTACAACCTATGTCACTGTGCTGATCTGAAACAATACTTCTGTTTCTTGTTCCACAGATGCTGTCTGACCTGCTGAGTATTTCTAGCATTTTCTATTTTTAATTCTGATCACCAACATCTGTATTTTTATGATATAAATTTAGATCACATAGGATCTCTAAGGGTCTGTTAACGAACTGAAGGAACCCCATGGCTCTATAATTCTGACAGTATCAGATCGGAAACATTAACTCTGTCTCCATTTTTCCACAGACACTGCCCAACCTGCTGATAGTCGCCAGCATTTGCTGTTGTTATTCAAGTTCAAATATTTGTGGCTTTGACCCTGAGCAGATGATATTCCAACATAGCCAACCTACAGTCAGCTCCAGTCCTGCTCAAGTTGAGGTGTGTTATGTTATACAGTACTCTGCGTAGAGGGTTCACAGCACAAGTACACGCATTCAAAAGGCTTGTACAGTATTTAGGATGATCATAATAGGTTGCAGGTGACAGTTGTTGTTTGAGCTATGTATATACCATTGAGGTATATTGGCAGTCACTAATCCCAACAATGAACTGTTACTGTAACTTATGGACACACTCTCATGGAATCTTCTTTTCAGGTTCTTGATATTTATTGCTCATTTATTAATTATTATTATTTTGTTTGTCTTTTCTTTTTATATTTGCAGAGTTTGTTGTCTTTTACACATTTGTCTGTCTTGTTGCAAGCTGTTCTGTCATTGATGCTATTGTGTTACAGTACTTTAAGTATCGTGAATGCCTGCAAGAAAATGAATCAGAAGTATATGGTGACATGTACATACTCTGATAATAAATTTACTTTGAACTTTAATAATGTATCTTTTTGGAGATGGGTTAAATTTGGTTTTGAAGGCAAAGATAAAATAAAGATCAGGCATTGCCAGTAAAATCTTAAATCCAATTCAACAGAAAATCAAAATCTTTCTCCTCATTCAACAAATTACTATTTGCTGTAATTTCAAAATTCCTTTTAATAGCCACAGAGAATAACAATTCTTTCTTCATCACTGGCATTTTATTAAGATACAAAGAAGCTGACTTGAACTAACGTCTTCAAATGTAGGCTCATAATTAGCATGACAAAAGGCCCTACGCAGACGTTAGCATTTGAATGGTCTCAATTGAGTTAATACATTAATCTTGCTCCCCTTAGTTCTCAAGCTCCCTATTTTACATACCTGCAGCAGGGGGACCATTTACTTTCAATTAATGATTAAACTTTTGCAATTGTGTTTTGGTTCCTGTTCTTAAGAACTATAAATCACCTGAAGGCTTTTATATTGTGGACTAAAGAATGTTGTACAGACAGAAAATTGCCTCTAATTCACCTCTAATTAGTGATAATAGTGGCCTGCTTTGATTTTACCCACATTAAACCTGATGGTGTTGTGCCTCAGCCCCAAAAACTGAGTGCCTGCTTTAGTTCCATATCCCAGCTCCCTTGCTAGAAAGATAGTACTTCTTTAAAAATAAGATTATATCAATTACACAAGAAAATCTGGAAATTCAAAGTAACACACACAAAATGCTGGAGGAACTCAGCAGGCCAGGCAGCATCTATGGAAACACAAAATAATCTGGTTGTGAGTGTAGCATCTATGGAACGGAGTAAACAGCTGAGTCCCAAAGCATTGACTGTTTCCATATGTTATATCAAAGCTCTGCTCTGGGTGGAATGTGGAAATTATCACCTGCAGGAGTACTAGAAGGAAGAACATTCTTTGGCCAACTTTTCTCCCTTAAACACACTGCCCAGTAAGTGGTAGTTGATAATTCCCTCATTTGTCATTTGTGTGATTTACTGCCTGCTTACCGACTACTGAATTGCCTGTATAACAATACCGACTGCACTTCAAAAGCAGCTAATTCACTACAAACCCTGGTACTTTCATGACATCAAAAGGTGATCTTTAATAGGAGTTCCCAGCCCCTCTTTATGCAGCAATATACTATTATTCCTTTGGAGTACAGCAGTTAATACACTGAAGAACATGATGTCCGATCTGCACTAGCAACATTTCTTCACAATGAAGTGAATTATCTGTTAACTTACTTTTAAAGAAATACTATTACAGTCATACAGAGCAGAAACAGGCTCCTTGGCCACAATGACTGTGCCAGCCATCCAAGTATACATTATCCAAGGTGGTCAGCAGGATTCTACTTCTCAGAAAAAGAAACTGCTGTTTGGTGGCATTTTACATACAAAGAGCTAGAGTTGTACAGCACAAAGAACAGACCCTTCAGAGCAACTTGTCCATGCAGACCAAGTTGACTAGCAACACACATCAAAGTTGCTGGTGAACGCAGCAGGCCAGGCAGCATCTCTAGGAAGAGGTACAGTCGACGTTTCGGGCTGAGACCCTTCGTCAGGACTAACTGAAAGAAGAGCTAGTAAGAGATTTGAAAGTGGGAGGGGGAGGGGGAGATCCAAAATGATAGGAGAAGACAGGAGGGGGACGGACGGAGCCGAGAGCTGGACAGTTGATTGGCAAAAGGGAGATGAGAGGATCATGGGACGGGAGGCCTAGGGAGAAAGAAAGGGGGAGGGGTGAAGCCCAGAGGATGGGCAAGGAGTATAGTGAGAGGGACAGATGAAGAAAAAGGAGAGAGAGAGAGAGTAAAGAGAAAAAAATAATAAGTAAAGAAATAAATAACGGATGGGGCACGAGGGGGACCTGAGCCAGTCCCACCTGCCTGCAACACACACAAACAACAGGAGGAACTCAGCACATCAGGCAGCATCTATGGAGAGGAATTTGGAGCCAAGACCCATCATCAGGATTGTGTGTGTGTGTGTGTGTGTGTGTGTGTGTGTGTGTGTGTGTTGCACAAGGTTTCCAGCATCTGTAGAATCTCTTGGGTCCTATTTGCCCAAGTTTGGTTCATATCCCTCTGGACCTTTCCTATTCATGTACCTATTCAAACACTTCTTAAATGTCACAATCTTACCCACTCCTATCACTTCCTCGGGCAGATCAATTCCATGTACAGATCACTCATTGTGTGAAGAATTTACCCCTAAGGTCCTTTTAAAGTATTTCCCTTCTTACTTTAAACCTATGCCCTCGAGTTTTGGACTTGTCTACTATATCCTGTTGCCAGCCACATCTAAATTACTCTTAATTTTGTAAACCTCTATAAGGTCACCTCTGAGCATCCTATGATCAAGGGAAAAAAGGAACACAGGCTTATCTAGCATCCCTTTAAATCCAAGTTCTTTAGTCCTAGTAACACACGCTTAGATCATTCCTTTAGCCTTTTCAGTTTAAAGAGATCCTTCCTAAAGTAGGATGACTGGAACGGTATGCAATACTCCAAAAATGGTCTTATCTAAGAAGACATCTTAGGCTGTCTCTCAGGACTGAGGATGGCTTACATCCAATTCAGCTTTGTGGGTTCTGAGGTGGCTGATGAGGCCAATGTGGGAACCACAAGCTCCTCCACAGGTGACTGATAGGGTGGGCAGGTGAGCAGTTTGGGAGGTGGTATGGTTCTTTCTACCAATTACAGGTAGCCTCTTTGTGCATCCAGTTTATGGCCTCAAGGTTCACAATACCATCCCACTTTGAGCAGTCATAGACTAGATGTTCCCTCATGGAAATGTTGTATTTCTTCAAAGAAGCTTTGAGTAGATCCTTGAATCTTATCCTCTGTCAGTGTGATCATCTACACCCCCCCCTCCACCCCACCACAGGCCATTCTGTCCTCTGTCTGCAAAGGCCATCTCGATCTGCCATTTCATAGTCATAGTCATAGCCATACTTTATTGATCCCGGGGGAAATCGGTTTTCGTTACAGTTGCACCATAAATAATAAATAGTAATAAACCATAAATAGTTAAATAGTAAAAAGTAAACTATGCCAGGAAGTAAGTCCAGGACCAGCCTATTGGCTCAGGGTATCTGACCCTCCAAGGGAGGAGTTGTAAAGTTTGATGGCCACAGGCAGGAATGACTTCCTATGACGCTCTGTGCTGCACCTCGGTGGAATGAGTCTCTGGCTGAATGTACTCCTGTGTCCACCCAGTACATTATGTAGTGGATGGGAGACATTGTCCAAGATGGCATGCAACTTGGACAGCATCCTCTTTTCAGACACCACCGTCAGAGAGTCCAGTTCCATCCCCACAACATCACTGGCCTTACGAATGAGTTTGTTGATTCTGTTGGTGTCTGCTAGCCTCAGCCTGCTGTCCCAGCACACAACAGCAAACATGATAGCACTGGCCACCACAGACTCGTAGAACATCCTCAGTATTGTCTGGCAGATGTCAAAGGACCTCAGTCTCCTCAGGAAATAGAGATGGCTCTGACCCTTCTTGTAGACAGCCTCAGTGTTCTTTGACCAGTCCAGTTTATTGTCAACTCGTATCCCTAGGTATTTGTAATCCTCCACCATGTCCACACTGACCCCCTGGATGGAAACAGGGGTCACCAGTACCTTAGCTCTCCTCAGGTCTACCACCAGCTCCTTAGTCTTTTTCACATTAAGCTGCAGATAATTCTGCTCACACCATGTGGCAAAGTTTCCTACCGTAGCCCTGTACTCAGCCTCATCTCCCTTGCTGATGCATCCAACTATGGCAGAGTAATCCGAAAACTTCTGAAGATGACAAGACTCTGTACAGTAGTTGAAATCCGAGGCATAAATGGTGAAGAGAAAGGGAGACAAGACAGTCCCCTGTGGAGCCCCAGTGCTGCTGAGCACTCTGTCGGACACACAGTGTTGCAAGCACACGTACTGTGGTCTGCCAGTCAGGTAATCAAGAATCCATGACACCAGGGAAGCATCTACCTGCATCGCTGTCAGCTTCTCCCCCAGCAGAGCAGGGCGGATGGTGTTGAACGCACTGGAGAAGTCAAAAAACATGACCCTCACAGTGCTTGGTGGCTTGTCCAGGTGGGCGTAGACACGGTTCAGCAGGTAGACGATGGCATCCTCAACTCCTGGTCGGGGCTGGTAGGCGAACTGGAGGGGATCTAAGTGTGGCCTGACCATAGGCCGGAGCAGCTCCAGAACAAGTCTCACCAGGGTCTTCATGATGTGGGAGGTCGATGCGACCGGTCTGTAGTCAGACCGCTGGGGCGCGGCGTCTTCGGCACAGGGTCGAGGCAGGACATCTTCCACAGCACAAGAACCCTCCGGAGCCTCAGGCTCAGGTTGAATACATGGCGAAGTACTCCACGTAGCTGAGGGGCACAGGCTTTGAGCACCCTGGTACTGACACCATCCGGTCCTGCAGCCTTGCTTAGGTTGCAAGCAATTGCAGCTCTCCTCCCAATTTCAGCCCTGACCTGCCATTCCTTGACTTCCACCACTGTCAGGATGAGGCCAAATGCAATCTAGAGGAAAAATACCTCATCTTCCAGCTTAGTGTTCTATACGCTAGCAGCATGAACATTAAATACTGCAATTTCAGGAAACCTGCTCCTCCTCTGTTCCCTCCTGACATGATATTTCCTTGGACCTTGAGAGAGACTAGTGGAGAAATTGCAGGGGCCCTGACAGAAATACTTAAAATGTCCTTAGCCACGGCTGCAGTGCCGGAGGATTGGAGGGTAGCTCATGTTGTTCTGTTGTTTAAAAAAGGCTCCAAAAGTAAACCAGATAATTACAGGCCGGTGAGCCTGACATCAGTAGTAGGTAAATTATTGGAAGTTGTTCTGAGACATCGGATATACAAGTATTTGGACAGCAAAGGGCTGATTAAGGATAGTCAGCATAGCTTTGTGTGTGGTAGATCGTGTTTAATGAATCTTGTGGAGTTTTTCGAGGAGGTTACCAATAAAGTAGATGAAGGAAAGGCTGTGGATGTTGTCTACATGGACTTTAGTAAGGCCTTTGACAAGGTCCCACATGGGAGATTAGTTCAGAAAGTTCAGACACTAGGTATCCATGGAGAGGTTGTAAACTGGATTCGAAATTGGCTGTGTGGGAGAAGACAGAGAGTGGTAGTGGATGATTGCTTCTCAGACTGGAGGCCTGTGACTAGTGGTGTGCGCCTCAAGGATCTGTGCTGGGACCATTGTTGTTTGTTGTCTATATCAATGATCTAGATGATAATGTGGTAAATTGGATCAGCAAGTTTGCTGATGACACTAAGATTGGAGGCATTGTGGACAGCGAGGAAGGCTTTCAAAGCTTGTAGAGGGATCTGGACCAACTTGAAAAATGGGCCAGAAAATGGCAGATGGAATTTAATGCAGACAAGTGTGAGGTGTTGCATTTTGGAAGGACAAATCAAGGTAGGACATACACAGTAAATGGTAGGGCACTGAGGAGCGTGGAAGAACAAAGGGATCTGGGAGTTCAGATACATAATTCCCTGAAAGTGGCGTCACAGGTAGACAGGGTTGTAAAGAAGGCTTTTGGCATCCTGGCATTCATAAATCCAAGTATTGAGTACAGGAGATGGGATGTTACTGTGAGGTTGTGTAAGACATTGGTGAGACCAAATTTGGAGTATTGTGTACAGTTCTGGTCACCTAACTATAGGAAGGATATCAGTAAGATTGAAAGAGAGCAGAGAAGATTTACTGGGATGGTGCCGGGTCTTCAGGAGTTGAGTTACAGGGAAAGGTTGAACAGGTTAGGACTTTATTCCTTGGAGCATAGAAGAATGAGGGGAGATTTGATAGAGTTTTACAAAATTATGAGGGGTATAGACAGAGTAAATGCGAATAGGCTCGTTCCACTTAGGAGAGATAAATACGAGAGGACATGGCTTTAGAGTGAAAGGGGAGAAGTTTACGGGGAACTTCTTCACTCAGAGAGTGGTGGGAGTGTGTAACGAGCTGCCATCTGACGTGGTAAATGCAGGCTCACTCTTAAGTTTTAAGAATAAATTGGATAGGTACATGGATGGGAGAGGTCTGGAGGGTTATGGACTGAGTGCAGGTCAATGGGACTAGCAGAATAATACAGACTAGAAGGGCCGAATGGTCTGTTTTCTGAGCTGTAGTGTTCTATGGTTCTTTCTCTCTCCTTCCTGTCCACCCAGGTCTACCTACCAGCCCCACTGCTTTCCCTGCTCCATCTAGTTCCATCAGTCTATCACCCACATACTTAATTCTCATCCCACTGTTTCCTTTTGCCCAATGACCCTCCCTTATCAAGTTCCAATCACCACCTTCCTTATCAGATTCTGTCCTATCACCTCCCAATCTCTGTCACTTTCTGCACCTTTCTGCTTTCCCCCTGTTGCTCCTAGTCCCCCTTCCCCCACACCTTTGTGAATTGGCTACATCTCCTTTACACTCTCAGTCCAGATGCAGGACCTTGACTCAAAGCATTAACAATCCCTTTGCCTCCACCAATGCTACCTGACCCATTGAGTTCCTCCAGCAGTTTGACGTTTCCTCTGGAGCTCGGAGTACACCTTTCTAAAAGGATCTTGCTGCATTGCCCACGTAACAATAATTGCTACGCTTCGGATTGAGTCCCCTTGACACACTTATGAAAAGTGAGATGATGTGATACAAATGATTTTAATTATAACCTCCAGCATTTGCCTGAATAAACAGAACAGGCAGGAAGAACCCGGCTCATTATTTACACAGAGATTATTTTTCTAGAAATCATCACAATTATTCGTGATTCTGAATTATTTGCAAACTGCACCATGGAACAGTTGATGAGGCAAAATAACAAGAGCACTTATATGTATCCACTGAGCATCACATTTATGGAAGGCCAGTGCACTATAGCTGTAAGTTGTACTGTTTCATTATAGATGTATGCTCTGGTCATTGCTTGAATCATTTCACCAAATCACGCTTTGGTAGAGCCTGGGGCTGAGACGACGTGTGATGGAACTATCCTAAATGGAGGGATTTGGAGAAAAGCAGGGTCTTGTTTGGAGACCTGACTGAAGCTTGAGAATAGAGTTCTTTAACTGCTCCATTTGGGACAGGAACCAAATCTGCCTTCTACACTCGGATTCTACTGAGGCAGGGCAATAAGCTAGGTCTGATGCTATGGTGTTCCAACAATGACGGACAGGTTGTGGGCTGGGTTTGTTGTCAGCAGTTCCATGATAAAATGCAAAATACATCTGTTGATCCTGGGAATGTTAAGATATACTTCTGGTTTAAGGTGGTGCTGGTGATGTCCAGCGATTACTTATCAGTGGCAAAATACAAAACAAAGACCGTATTAATAACACTTTATTAAGAATGATCACCGCTAACAGTGGAGAGGGGTGCAGAGGTGAGGCTAGGCGAGAGGAGACGGGAGGAGGAGGAGGTGAAGGTGAAGCATGGCGGAGGCAAGTGGAGATGGGAGCACGGAAAGTGCCAATGTCTGATTGATTAAGCTCTGGGCTGAATTGGAAGGGTCAGGTATGAGCCATATCATGACGGCAGGGTCCAGACCCCAGAGCTGCCTGAGAGTGAGGAAAGACCAGATGTTTCGACAATTTATGCACTGAATGAAAAGGTCAGAATATCAGGACCGGAGGTGGGGGATGGGCCAGTTCTATGTAGTACTGCTCACTGCTCCGTGATGTTTACTCAGCTCTGTGCTGAACTGCGGCCGTGTCCTGCTCCAGCTGCAGTGATGCCTGGGCTCGTGTGCTCTGAATGCTATTTGCTTACTTTTATTATTTGCAAGACATTTTCTTCTCTCTGTGCACTGGGTGATGACAGTCTTTTTTAAATGGGTTCTTTTGGGGTTTCTTCATTTTGTGGCTGCCTAGAAGGTGACAAATCTCAAGGTTGTATAATGTATACATACTTTGTTAATAAATGTACTTTAAATTTTGAAATAAAGTGGTAACATTTATCTGCTAATAGCCCATACAAAGAATTTGTCACCTGACTAAAATCCTGTCGAAGAACTCACAACATAGGCTGAGATTGCTTTAATTTACTTCTGTAATGATGGATTTGCCCTACGGGCAAATGTCAACCCCAAGACAAGATTTTGAAAGAGTGGAAGAATTTGTCCCAGTGTTGCTGCTCAACTTTTACTCCTGAAACTTTATCAATACTGATCACGAATGTCAGCAGTGAAAACTGGCTGTGTAATAGTTAAATTTAATTGTCTTTTTTGAGCCATTTGCCAGACCATTATACTCATACTGTCCTCATTCATTTGAAAGTGGCCAGTCGGCGTGGCATTGTAGTACAGCCAAAGGGATATTGGATGATCCAAAAAGAGAACAAATTTAAGTGCCTGATTCAAATTTTTCAAGTGTTAGTAGCCAATCAAAAAACTAACTGGTTGACAGCTACAGACATAAAGTTGATTAACTATAGGCCTCGAAATTTAATTGCTCAGCACTATTAAATCAACATGTATACCAAGGGAAATGCAGTAGTAGCCATTTCAGAAACAAAATCAAATTTATTATTCCTGACTAAGATGATATAAAATGTGTTGTTTTGTGGCAGCAGTAAAATTCAAGGATGTGAAATTACTATAAAATACGAGTGTAAAAGGAGGAATAACAAGATTGCATTCATGGTCTGTTCAGAAATCTGATGGCAGAAGGGAAAGAGCTGTTTCTGAATCATAGAATATGGATCTTCTGGCTGCTGTACCATCTCCTCTATAGTAGCAATAGAAAGAGGGCATAAATAAATTGGACCCCTCCCTGCAATGCACAGCTGTGATTACAAGATCGGGCCTGGACCCAAATCATCAATTGTCCATTTCCCTCCTCAGATGACAGCTTCCAGCGTATTGCTTGTTGCACCTGATTCCAGCATCCTGCAGACCCTTGGGTCCCCAGTGCTTCTACCTGCCCTTCTTAGTTACTGCTCTTGGCCAAGTAATTCCAGAATGAATTTTACAAGTCTTATTCATGCCTTTCCAGTGTTTTGTACAAAAGGAAATGGGTTAATTGTCCTGAATCTAGTCTTCACCTAAGCTTGCCATTGGTACTGTCCACCTTTGCTAAACTGTTCCAGATAAGAAAATTTTTGAGCTGACCCTCCATTCCCAAGTGTCCTTCCCTCTGTGTCTGGGGATCGGCTTGTCAGCTTCTGGTGAAGTATCTTTGCCCTGGAGCACCCTGAGACTTTTGTTACTTGTCCGAAACCTTTTAACTATTACAAATGTTTTGAGACTTACAAAAGCATTTTGAAAAGCCCAAACAGATAAATAGAGGGGTAGCTCAAACGGAGCGGCCTGTGGAAAGCAGCCTGTGAGTGAGTGGGCCAGTGAAGGAGTGGAGCTTTGAGGCTTTGACTCGAGAGGCTTCGACGAGAAGAGGCAGAGGACAAGCTTGCTCGCAGTTAGTCTTTACAATGCCTCCTGAGACGGTGATGTGCCTCTCACGTGAGATGTGGCAGTCTTGGGGGAACGCCCCTCTCCCGCAGAGTCACATCTGCCGGAAGTGCATATGGATGGGCGATCTGGAAGACCATATAAGGAATCTGGAGCAGCAGCTGGATGACCTTCGACTCATAAGGGAGAATGAGGCAGTCAAAGATGAGAGCTACAGGGAGGTAGTCACACTTCGGCTGTTGGAAGCAGGTCGTTGGGTGACAGTCGGAGGGGGGAAAGCGAAGGTGAGCAGACAGGGTAGTGCAGAGCACCCCGGTAGCCATTCCCCTGAATAATAAGTTTACCGTCCTGGATACTGTTGGCAGGGACGACCGACCAGGTGTGAGCCATGGTGGCAGGGCCTCCGGCACTGAGTCTGACCCGGTGGCGCAGGAGGGTGGGACAGAGAAGAGGAGAGCTGTCGTCATTGGAGACTCTATAGTCAGGGGAGCAGACGGGAGATTTTGTGGACGTGAGAAGGATACCCGCATGGTTTGTTGCCTCCTGGGTGCCAGGGTCCGGGATGTCTCTGACCGGGTGCACGACACCCTGGTACGAGAGGGAAAGCAACCAGAAGTCGTGATACATATTGGTACCAACGACATAGGCAGGAAGAGGGATGAGGTCCTGAAGTGTGAGTTTTGGGAACTAGGCAAAAGGCTGAAGAACAGGACCTCAAGGGTCGCGTTCTCAGGATTGCTGCCAGTGCTACATGACAGTGATGGTAAGAATTGGAGGAAATGGCAGTTGAATGCGTGGCTGTGGAGTTGGTGCAGGGAGCAGGGCTTTAGATTTTTGGATCATTGGGATCTCTTCTGGGGAAGGTGGGACCTGTACAGATTGGATGGGTTGCACCTGAACCCGAGGGGGAGCAATATCCTTGCAGGTAGGTTTGCTAGGATGGTTCAGGAGGGTTTAAACTAATTTGCAAGGGGGATGGGACCCAGAGCAATAGAGCAGTGAAAGAAGTGCATGGAGTAAAGCCAGATCTAACATACAGAGAGGCTTTGAGGAAAGAGAAGCAGAATAAATGGTGTAAAGGTAGTAAGGCAGAAGGGCTGAAGTGTGTGTACCTCAATGCAAGAAGCATCAGGAACAAAGGTGATGAACTGAGAGCTTGGATACATACATGGAATTATGATGTAGTGGCCATTACGGAGACTTGGCTGGCACCAGGGCAGGAATGGATCCTCAATATTCCTGGATTTCAGTGCTTTAAAAGGGATAGACAGGGGGGAAAAGGGGAGGAGGGGTGGCATTACTGGTCAGGGATACTAGTACAGCTACAGAAAGGGTGGGTAATGTAGCAGGATCCTCTTTTGCGTCAGTATGGGTGGAAGTCAGGAACAGGAAGAGAGAAGTTACTCTATTGGGGGTATTCTATAGGCCCCCTGGTAGCAGCAGAGATACAGAAGAGCAGATTGGGAGGCAGATTTTGGAAAGGTGCAAAAATAACAGGGTTGTTATCATGTGTGACTTTAACTTCCCTTATACTGATTGGCACCTGATTAGTTCCAAGGGTTTAGATGGGGCAGAGTTTGTTAAGTGTGTCCAGGATGTATTCCTGTCACAGTATGTGGCCAGGCCGACTGGGGGAATGCCATACTAGATCTAGTACTAGGTAATGAACCGGGTCAGGTCACAGATCTCTCAGTGGATGAGCATCTGGGGGACGGTGACCACCGCTCCCTGGCCTTTAGCATTATCGTAGAAAAGGACAGAAGCAGAGAGGACAGGAAAATTTTTAATTGGGGAAGGGCAAACTATGAGGCTATAAGGCTAGAACTTGCGGGTGTGAATTGGGATGATGTTTTTGCAGAAAAATTTACTATGGACATGTGGTCGATGTTTAGAGATCTCTTGCAGGATGTTAGAGATAAATTTGTCGCGGTGAGGAAGATAAAGAATGGTAGGGTGAAGGAACCATGGGTGACAAGTGAGGTGGAAAATCTAGTCAGGTGGAAGAAGGCAGCATACATGAGGTTTAGGAAGCAAGAATCAGATGGGTCTATTGAGGAATATAGGGAAGCAAGAAAGGAGCTTAAGAAGTTATCCACGGGCATGGTACCGGAGGTTTGGAGGGAGGCTAATGTTGTCCACTTGTTCAAAAAAGGTAGTAGGGATAGTCCGGGTAATTATAGACCAGTGAGCCTTACGTCTGTGGTGGGAAAGCTGTTGGAAAAGATTCTTAGAGATAGGATCTATGGGCATTTAGAGAATCAAGGTCTGATCAGGGACAGTCAGCATGGCTTTGTGAAGGGCAGATCATGTCTAACAAGCCTGATAGAGTTCTTTGAGGAGGTGACCCAGCATATAGATGAGGGTAGTGCTGTGGATGTGATCTATACGGATCTTAGTAAGGCATTTGACAAGGTTCCACACGGTAGGCTTATTCAGAAAGTCAGAAGGCATGGGATCCAGGGAAGTTTGGCCAGGTGAATTCAGAATTGGCTTGCCTGCAGAAGGCAGAGGGTCGTGGTGGAGGGAGTATATTCAGATTAGAGGATTGTGACTAGTGGTGTCCCACAAGGATCTGTTCTGGGACCTCTACTTTTCATGATTTTTATTAACGACCTGGATGTGGGGGTAGAAGGGTGGGTTGGCAAGTTTGCAGACGACACAAAGGTTGGTGGTGTTGTAGATAGTGTAGAGGATTATCGAAGATTGCAGAGAGACATTGATAGGATGCAGAAGTGGGCTGAGAAGTGGCAGATGGAATTCAACCCAGAGAAGTGTGAGGTACACTTTGGAAGGACAAACTCCAAGGTAGAGTACAAAGTAAATGGCAGGATACTTGGTAGTGTGGAGGAGCAGAACGATCTGGGGGTACATGTCCACAGATCCCTAAAAGTTGCCTCACAGGTAGATAGGGTAGTTAAGAAAGCTTATGGGGTGTTAGCCTTCATAAGTTGAGGGATAGAGTTTAAGAGTCGCGATGTAATGATGCAGCTCTATAAAACTCTGGTTAGGCCACAATTGGAGTACTGTGTCCAGTTCTGGTCGCCTCACTATAGGAAGGATGTGGAAGCATTGGAAAGGGTACAAAGGAGATTTACCAGGATGCTGCCTGGTTTAGAGAGTATGCATTATGATCAGAGATTAAGGGAGCTAGGGCTTTACTCTTTGGAGAGAAGGAGGATGAAAGGAGATATGATAGAGGTGTACAAGATAATAACAGGAATAGATAGAGTGGATAGCCAGCGCCTCTTCCCCAGGGCACCACTGCTCAATACAAGAGGACATGGCTTTAAGGTAAGGGGTGGGAAGTTCAAGGGGGATATTAGAGGAAGGTTTTTTACTCAGAGAGTGGTTGGTGCGTGGAATGCACTGCCTGAGGCAGTGGTGGAGGCAGATACAATCGTGAAGTTTAAGGGACTACTAGACAGGTAAAAGGAGGAATTTAAGGTGGGAGGTTATATGGGAGGCAGTGTTTGAGAGTCAGCACAACATTGTGGGCTGAAGGGCCTGTAATGTGCTGTACTATTCTATGTTCTATGAGTCAATAGACTTATAAATACTTTATGTTAGCTTAAAAGCCAAAAAATATAAACATAAAAATAAACTTAATTGAAATCAGTTTAAATTATTGTTTGAGTGGGAATTCTAGAATGTTGTGCCCAAAACACTACAGCCACGACCACCAATGGGGAATAGAAGAGGAGGAGGCAAGGGAAAATAAATTAAAATTAAATTTAACCCAAAGAAAGTAAATAATTATTTTTCAAAGGTCAGCATGTGGTACTTCTTTTGCTTATGTCTCCATGTTTGATATAAACTGCTTGCATTTCCACTGCTAATCGAGTCTGTGCTCCTCTATTGCACTCAGTTGCAAGTCAATGGGTAACAGGAGGTAAGTCCACCGTGCCAAATCAGATCGCTGGTTTATCTCCATCTTTGCAAAGGAAGCACCAGTTAACATATTAACTGGCACAATGTCCAGAAAAAAAATCTTCCTCCTTTACCTCAGACCGGGTACAGAGTGCTTTTGGCATTTTTGTGCTGTTCCGATTCCCAATGAAAGACCATTGTGGAAATGATTCCCTTGCATAAATACCTTCTCAAAGTTCCAAGTGAACTTATATGTAATTCGATAATATGTCACCATATACAACCGAGAGACTCATTTTCTTGTGGGCATTCACAGGAAGTACAAGAAACCCAAAAAAATCAATGGAAGTCCATACCCAACAGGATGAACAAACAACCAATGTGAAAAAAGCAATGAACTGTGCAAGTAAAAACAGAAAGAGAAAAAGATAATAGTAATAAATAAATGCACATTAAATCTCAAGAACCTGAGATGAAGAGTCATTGAAAGTCAGTCAAATTCAAGAGAATTAACTTTTCAATAACGTGGTCCCAGTTTTAAGTTAGTGATTCCAAGATTCAAACAGAATACCTTGAGTACTGTTTGGAGAGGTTACACACTAACCAGCAATGACATCTTTCAAACCTCATTTGCTCACACTGATAAAAACATATTGCTGAAGGCTATCAATAGTAAGGCCAAATCCAAAGTGAATGGCTGGCTGCACACTGCTTGCAACACAGATGGTGAACTCTACCAAAAATAAGCAGACAGCCCTTTGAAATGTCCATAGTCCATCACTCAAGCTCCTGAAATCTCTGCTCTCCCTTCCCTTCTTCCATTTCCAACAGTGGTTGACTTGGCTTTTGTCATTCGGGCTCAAAACTCTGGAACTCCCACTTCCTCCTCTCCACCCTTTCGCTACCTGAATCTACCTATTTGCTTAATACATTAGCCGCCTCCTTGAATATCTCTTTCTTGGGCTCGCCATCAATTTGTCTCTATTCTGTGAAGACTATTATAACATTTATTGTTACTGTAAAAGGGCATTATATAAATTTAAGCTATTGTTAGAGGTCACTGATTGATACAACATGCTTTCACTGCTTTGCAGTAGCAACCCTTTCCCCTGTGCAGTTTTTGAGCAGACGTAGGATCTGTTCTGGGAGACTAATGTCCATCCTGCTGGTGCCATTCTTTTCAAGAATTATTAGCAGCAGAAACACTGGGTGATTTCCCTTCCCTCACTGAGGGGGTCTGAGGACTCTTCAGAACCGCAAAAGCCATGCTAGCAAATATTGACATTAGAGGCAGCAACTAAGTGCAGCTCAAGGTTCTAGTTAGCAATTCACTAAACTATTAACTCGAGATGATGCAGAAACTAAGATAATTACTTGCATTAGATATTGCAGTAGTGAAGAAACACAGGAAATAAATGCTGGACTAGCACCTCAAGCCCGATCTACATAGGATTATAGCTGATCTTGTGCATCAGAGCCAACTTCATGCCCTCTTCCCAAATGCCTTAATTCCTCTAACACCCAGAAATCTAACAATCTCTGCTTTGAACCTTCACTGTAAGAGAAAATCAGCCCTAAATCATCTATCTCTTTGAAACTGTGACCCTGGTTCTTAACTCCTCATCCACAGGAAACAACACCCCTCCCTCCCCGTACCTACCCACATGAGCATTGTAATGTTTGTGTACGACAACCAATCAGCTGGAGGAACTCACTGGGTTCAATAGCATCCACGGAGGGAATGGAATTGTCAATATTTCAGATCTCAAGACCGAAACATTGACAAATCCTTTTCGCCAATAGCTGCTGTTCGATTCACTGAGTTCCTTCAGCATATTGTTTGTTCATACAGATTGCAGCACCTGCAACCATTCTGGATGTTTGATTGTGGGGACCTCCCTAAAGTCTATACACAGTCTAAGAAATGTTCTCTCATCTCTCCCTTACATGGTCATGCTCCAATTTTGAGATTGCTTCTAGGACAATATGCATTAAATGTTTATTTGAGCTGAAATTCTTTAGCTGCCAAGGTGGGATGTGAACTCACGGCTCCAGATGAAGGGTCCAGAAATCTGTCTGTGAGCCTAGTTTCTTTGAGAAGGAAGTTGTTAATCTAATGGATTGTGGCAGTAAGTGACAAAATCACAATGAAATATTCAAATATTGAGTCAAAGGATAAGTATCTCTTTTCAACCGGGTTATTACACAGGGCCCATGGAAGAAACAATACAGGAAGCAAAGGTGGAGTTCACAGTAACGGCAAAACAGGGAGTTCAGATCTATCAATTTGATGAGTTGAGCAGTTCTTCCTCTTGTCTCTAATAACTGTTGTGTTCACTGATATTTTCCTGATCAGTTGGCATCAAACTGAAGTATTGAAACGTGACAGTGCAGCCATTAGCAACACGATGATATGATGATGCAGCCGACAGTGCAGTCACATTTGATGAGCTGTCAACAGCAGGAGGCTGAAGTCATGTCACTTTTCTGTCAGTTTGATAAGAAACATAGATTAAATGTCCAATATGTGCTGCCAGTTTTCAGGATCAAGCCAATTGTCACTGCAATTTGGATGATCCCCATCTCGTCACACATATTCCTAACATAGCAAAGTCTGGTTTCCATTTTTATTTTCATTTTTCCCACTTATTTCCCTCCTTGTTACATAACTGATGAGATTCCATTGCACCCATGGTAGAACTAACCAAACTGCAGAGCGAAAGATCAAGAGACAGGAGGAGGGAGAGAGGGTGAGAGAAAGAGGGATTGGGGAGACCAAGATAATGAGTGGAGAGAGAGGGGAAAGGCTGATGGAGGGTTTGAAGGATGGAGCTTGCAAAGGCAATGGGACTGGCATGGATAAGTTCACCCACCTCAACTCTGAACTGATTCCACAGCCTGTGGACTCTCTTTGAAGAGCTCTACAATTCAAGTTCTCAGCATTGTTTATCATTATTAAAAATAATTTTATTATTTTGTATTTGCATAATTTGTCTCCTTTGCACAGTGAGTATATGTCAGACTTAGTTTATGTATAGTTTTTCATAATTCAATTGCGTTTCTTTATTTTCTTGTAAATGCCTGTGAGAAATTAATCTTGAAGTAGTATATGGTGACATATAAATACCTTGATAATGCATTTTCTCTGACTGTGACAAGAGCTGGCTTGTCATCAATAGCGGGGAGAAGGAAAGTGTGGTAGGAATGCTGCAGTAAAGGAATTAAGTTTGGTGGTACGGGTGGTGAAGTCGTATCACAGATCTGAAGGCTAGATTGCATGCTCGAGACAATATAATCCAAGGATATCAGCCAATGTTGCCCAGAGAAAATAGGGTAAATGACAAGTGGGTCGATGCTAATCAGGCTTTCCAGTTGGATTATGCTGAGTACATTTAAATCAGTCTAGTGCTGGCTGGTCTGGGATCAGTTAACCCAGCAAGGATCAAATCTGCGCTGTTAGATCAGTGCTACACCACAGAAAGTAGAGCAATACTTGTGATAATCAGTTGGAGACAAGAAATAAGAGAGGTGCAAGACTGGTACCAAAAGAAAACAGAAGGCAAGCAAAAGGATAAGAGAAAAGTAAATGCAAAGAACTTGGAATGTTATGCCAGCTAATCGAGCTCTTGGTATGACACTTGATGTTTCATATCCAATTAACTACTTTGCAAAAAGTCTTTGTTAAGAAGGTAAGCATTTTATATTTTGCGTAACGCACGTTTGTTACTTTGATCTCTGGCTGCCAATGAAATCTCAAACACTGAACTTTCACAGTTGTGTACTAGCATGGACTCCATAGTAGAATAGCTTTCATTCTGCTGACTCCTTTAGGTTCCAGCATATGCATTCAACTTCAATTACACTGGATGAACAGTCTAATCATCTGCCCTCTGCTCCTCTTCCAGCACCTTACTCTGGACCTACCTCTAGCAAGTTGGTTGTTTTCAATACTCTCTCTTGCCTTGACTGAACAGTAGTGAGCCTGGTTGATCAGTGTACATCCTATCTGTACAGCCTGACCAAGATAACCTGAACATGCTGGTTCTTCTTTTATGCATCTGACAGTATCTCAATCCTCAATGCAAGCCATGATCAAAATATTTGCTCCTAGAACCAGCACCAAGTTTTGCTTGGCGTGGAAATAAATAGAAAACAATAAAGCATTCACTTTTATACCTGATGAGGCAGGGGTGGACTAATTCCAAACAAACCGAGACAGACGCTGGTACGACTCACATCTCATCCCAAATATGAACTGAAGTGCATTTCCTCTCCAATTTCTCCTCATTCCTTCCAAAAGAGACTGTTCCCCTCCCCACCCCCATCTCAAGTAAAAGTGTGGAGCTGATGATCCATCAATTCCGTACTGACACCTCAGCCTAACAACGTGTAAGCCCAGGATGTCTGATTGCGCTAAGCACTGCAAGCAAATGTAATTGCCTTCATACATGAGACCATCCCACAGAAAGGAGGCTGGATAGTAGTTGGGGAAGGCTCCCCAAAGCCCTTTGATAACTCTTTCATCAAATTTAAGTCTGATTGAAGTTAATGCTGCATTTTACAACACATGGTTATCACAAAACACTTTTAGAATGAACAAAGCACACTTACGTGCTGTCACTGTATTCAACCTGCTTACAGCATGACCTCACAGACAGTATTAAAGAGAATATGATGAGAATTGGGGATAAAGCTTCACTAGAGCAGCTGTGATAACTCTGCTGCCCCTCTTCAAGCAGTGGCATGTATCTGAAAGACAGGATCTCCATCACTGTAACACTCTCTCAGCACTGAATTGGTGTGTCAGCTGAATACTGACTCAAAGAAAGTGAAGCTCACCTTCTGACCCATTTTGTACTCATCTCAGGAAGCTGAGAATACACAGAGTACATCTCATGGAATTGGGGATACATCATTCTGTACGCCTCGACCTCAGCAGCTGAAGAATTCACCAAAGTGCCAATGACAGAAGCTGTCACTGGAGCTTTGGACAGGAATTTCTCTTTTCCACAAGGCTCACTGGATCTCATTGCACACACAAGGCATCAGAGTGATTTTCACCCATTTGATTAGGCACAACAGTGGCAATGAGCTGTACATCAACACCGTCTCCCACGGTGACTTCAATCAGAGCCTCGATCCCAAACAGCTCAGCAGCAATGCAAGATCTATGACCAAGTCTCTCAGGAAGCAATCTCTCAAGTCATACTTCACAGTTATGTCAGGGAACTGCATCCAAGAGTAGGCGGAGAGACGATTTGCTTGGAGTGAGATTTTTGATCAATAAGTGAAAGAAATAGATTGGGGAAAGGACTGAAGTCACTGGCCTAGTGGCTCAGAACACACCCCAGGGAGGGGATTCAATTCAGGATAGGTTTTCCATTGCTATTACATTGCTTGGAGACTCCAGGAATTATAGGTTAATTACAGTGGCCTGGATTTCACTGTCACTCTTGTCACCACATAATCACCTTTTCTCCCAAGAGCTACATCAGCCAGATCCTAAGTCTGACCTTGCGTAACCAGGTGGTCCCAAAGTCAAACAATGAGGTCGAGCAGCAGCAGAGTCTGAAGTGATGAAACAGAGTGACACAAGTGGACCAGGACAAGACTCTCCCCCTGAACTGTTTGACAGCTCCATGCCCTGCTTTGCTGGCTTTCAAAACTTCTGGCATTTTTAATATTATTTTCTCAATTTCAGACATTTATAAACATTTGAAAACTATTAAATATGTTTAAAAAGTCGACAAATAATGTTTGATAACTTCAAGCAAACTTAAATATTTGATTAAAAATAGAAATATATGATTTTTATCTTCCTTCCCTTCAGCCTGACAAATCCTGTTTGAAATAGATGGTTCAAGACCCTGTGCCAGTCCCACCTGCTTGGTGACAAATCCCAGTAAACCCAGCTTCACCAACATGAAGGCTTAGTCAGGAAGTGGCCACCAGAGCTGCAATGCTCCCATCTGACTGAGAGACATGAATCTTACAGCAGCATGCAGAATTGCTGCCATTTGCCACTTAAATCCAGGATGTTGCTTGACTCTAGACTGAGCAGCTAACCCTACGGCTTCTCAGCTAGAAATGCTACCTACATCCGTCACCATCATGCATGTCCTCTGCAGGTCAGTTCACCCATCACTAAAGCCTGAGTCTCCCCTTTGTAATCAGATGTAATTCATAGGGTCAAGGGCTAAAAGAAGAACCATTGATCACCCAATCTAAACTGTTGTGGTACTTGCACTTCATAAATCTACCTGCCTTTTCTATGTAGCTGCAACACGATTTTGCTTTCTTTATAATACCTTGATGTAACTAAGTATGACATGATCTGTCTAGGTGGCACAAAGGCAAAATCTTTCCACAGTATCTCAGTATGTGTGACACTAGTAAACCAACACAACAGGGAAACAAGTCCATTGGCCCAATGGGTCCATGCTGACCATATTGCCTACCTGAGCTGGTCTTATTTGCCTCTGTTGCAGAATCAGCTTTATTATCACTGACCTCTTGTAAAATGCGTAACTTTGTGGAAGCAGTACAGTGAAGACATACAAATATACTGTAATTTATTTATAAACAAGTAAATAAATAAGTAATATGAAAAGAAACAGTGGACCATTCAGAAATCTGATGGCGGAGAAGTTGCATTTAAAATATTAGAAACATGGAAAACCTACAGCACAATACAGGCTCTTCAGCCCACAATGCTGTGCCGAACATGGACTTACTTTAGAATTTACCTAGGGTTACCCACAGACCTCTATTTTTCTAAGCTCCATGTACTTATCCAGGAGTGTCTTAAAAGACCCTATTGTATCCGCCTCTGCCACCGTTGCCGGCAGCCCATTCCATGCACTCACAACTTTCTGTGTAAAAAAAAACATACCCTTGACATCTCCTCGGTACCTACTTCCAAGCACCTTAAAACTGCGCCCTTTGGAATTAGCCATTTCAGCCCTGACTATCCACACAATCAATGCCTCTCATCATCTTTTACACCTCTATCAGGTCACCTGTTATCCTCTGCCACTCCAAGGAGAAAAGGCCAAGTTCACTCAACCTATTCTCATAAGGCATATTCCCCAATCCAGGCAACATCCTTGTAAATCTCCTCTGCATCCTTTCTATAGTTTCCACATCCTTCCTGTAGTGAGGTGACCAGAACAGAGCACAGTACTCCAAGTGGGGTCTGACCAGGGTCCTATATAGCTGCAACATTACCTCTTGGCTCTTGAACTCAATCCCGCAGTTGATGAAGGCCAAGGCACTGTATGCCTTCTTCACCACAGAGTCAACCTGCACGGCAGCTTTGAGTGTCCTATGGACTTGGACCCCAAGATTCCTCTGATCCTCCACACTGCCAAGAGTCTTCCCATTAATGCTATATTCTGCCATCATATTTGACCTACCAAAATGAACCACCTCACTTATCTGGGTTGAACTCCATTTGTCACTTCTCAGTCCAGTTTTGAATCCTTTCGATATCCCACTGTAACCTCTTCGGAAAGCCCTCCACAGTATCCACAACACCCCCAATCTTTGTGTTATCAGCAAATTTACAAACCCATCCGTCACTTTCTCATCCAGGTCACTGGTAAAAATCACAAACAGTAGGGGTCCCAGAACAGATCCCTGAGGCAGACCACTAGTCACCGGCCTCCGTGCAGAATATGACCCATCTACAACCACTCTTTGCCTTCTGTGGGCAAGCCAGTTCTGAATCGACAAAGCAAAGTCCTCTTGGATCCCATGCCTCCTTACTTTCTCAATAAGCCTTTCACGAGGTACCTTATCAAATGCCTTGCTGAAATGCATATACACTACATCTACTGCTCTACCTTCGTCAATGTGTTTAGTCACATCCACAAAAAATTCAATCAGGCTCGTAAGGCATGACCTGACTTTCACAAAGCCATGCTGACTATTCCTAATCATGTTATGCCTCTCGAAACATTCATAAATCCTGCCTCTCAGGATCTTCTCCGTCAACTTACCAACCACTGAAGTAAGACTCATTGGTCTATAGTTTCCTGGGCTATCTCTACTCCCTTTCTTGAATAAGGGAACAACATTTGCAACCCTCCAATCCTCCGGAACCTCCCCTGTCCCCATTGATGATGCAAAGATCATTGCCAGAGGCTCAGCAGTCTCCTATCTCACCTCCCACAGTAGCCTGGGGTACATCTCATCCAGTCCCAGTGACTTATCCAACTTGATGCTTTCCAAATGCTCCAGTACGTCCTCTTCCTTAATATCAACATGCTCAAGCTTTTCAGTCCACTGCAAGTCATCCCTGCAATCGCCAAGATCCTTCTCCGTAGTGAATACTGAAGCAAAGTTTTCATTAAGTACCTCCGCCATCTCCTCCGGTTCCACTTTTACACTTGATTGGTCATATTCTCTCATGTCTTATCAAGCTCTTCACATACTTGTAGAATGCCTTGCAGTTTTCCTTAATCCAAGGCCATCTCATGGTCCCTTCTGGCTCTCCTAATTTCATTCTTAAACTCCTTCCTGCTAACCTTATAATCTTCTAGATCTCTATCATTACCTAGTTTTCTGAACCTTTTGTAAGCTTTTCTTTTCTTCTTGACTAGACTTTCAACAGTCTTAGAGTCCTGTCCCTCCTAATAGTAATGGGAAATGTGTATTTTGCCTCTATCCCTCTAAATCCTACATATGTACCTGTCCAAATGTCTTTTAAATATTGTAATTGTACCTGCCTCTGGCAGCTTGTTCTACATACCCATCAACCTCTGGGAAAAGAAGTTGCCTCATGGGTCCCCTTTAAATCTTTCTCTTCCTCAGCTTAAATCTAGGCCCTCTGCTCAAAAGTGGGAAAAGATTGTAACTCAGGATTTTTTCAGCTTGTGCCCTTACTTTGCCTTCTCAAACACTCTGCTGTCCATCTCCTTGTCTACACTGCTCGTAACGGATGCACTGTTGAATCCAGAATTCAAAAATCTGAAAACCTCCAAAATGCATCACAAATGGAAAATTCCACAAGGTGCTGCAAAGGTTTCTAGGTGATGTGCAGGTCTTTGCACACCATACGGTTCTGAAAATTGACTTCACATATGTAATGAACACTGCATAAAGTGAAAAATGAAGATCTTGCAATGTATTGAAAGAGTGGATTCATTGGCATTGGAGTGAATATATGCTGCTTAGTGGTAAGCTGATCATGAAACAAGCGAAGATCTATCATGACAAATTGAAAATGGAAGATAATAGTGAATATTCAGTAGGCTGGTTCCAGAAATTTAAGAAAAGGCACGGCTTTAAATTTTTAAAGATTTGTGATGTTAAAGTGTCTGCTGATCATGAAGCAGCAGAGAAATTCATTGGTGAGTTCGCCAAGATTGTCGCTGATGAGAATCTAACATGCTGAATGGCTGCATCAGTACATATGAATGATAAGCAAATGTAAGGCAAAGATCGTTTACCAGTAGCACATAAATTCAGAGGCAGGAATGATGGCGATGTCCAACAGCCACTCATTGATTGTTAAAATTGTACACTGTCTCATGCACAAAGTTATTAAAATATTATATAAAGTCACTTACACTATATACAGTATATATTAGCTGCATATGTAATATAAATGGATTTAGTATTTAGGCTTTGGTCCCATCCCCAAGCTATCTCGTTATATAGATGTAAGTATTCCAAAATCCAAAAAAAATCTGAAATCAGAAACACTTCTGGCTACAAATATTCTCGAAAAGGGGTGCACAACCTGTATAATGTTTAATTGTGGAACTTGTCAGGTAATGTCACCATCCAGATGTCATGGCCTTACACCTTATTGTCCGCCTACACTGTACTTCCTCTTTATCTGTAACACTGTTCAGTTATTACTTTTCCACTGTACTACCTCAGTGCACTGAAGTGATGAAATGATTTGTATGGATGGCGTGCAAAACAAAGTTTTTCCGCTGTACTTCGGTGCATATGACAATGATAAACCAATTTATTGTTTTAGTGCTATCGCTGCAGAGTTAACATGCAGGAGAGAAACACTACAATTTGTTCTTTGTGGCCACTGATGGTTGTCCCTTGTGTGTAAGTGAGCAGTCGGACTGATGGGAATGTGGGGAGAAAATTGGTTGGGGAATGAAATTTGCCTTGTAAGCCAGTGCAGATTCAATTGGGCAAATGACCTCCTCCCGTGTCATTAGTAAATTGGAAATAATCTTCCTGGCTATTTGTTCAAATTAAATTAAACTCTAGTATCTTGCAGGGTGAACGTGAGGAGATGCTGGGGCTGCTGTCAGAAACGCTGTTGAATGAAACTATGACATTTAAATGCTCTGCCTGAGCCTGAACAGTGAACTCTGAGTGACACCTCCCAATTACAGTAACACATGAATGCACAATGAGAGACTGGGCTGTGTGATTCAGTTGGGGCAGTACACAATGGAGGAAATAAAGTGCTCGAGCCTCCAAATTTCTAATAGTAACTTGTCCCCCGAATGTAGAAGGAATGGATTATTTATTTTGGTACAAAGGAGGCTATTTGGCCTTTCTGATCCTTGCTTTCTCCCAGCAAAACAATTCCATTTGTCTCTTTCCCATATCCCTGCAAAGTATTCTCTATCAATGCCTCTTTGTTTCTTTTATTGCCTATTACTTACACGAATGGTAGGCAGTTAACTGAAGAATTTGTTGTGTTTTATAACTCCAAAACTAATTGAAAGAAAAACACGGGAGCCTGGGAGAAAACTCATGTACTTTTATCAAGGCGTGTACATAGGACGCGGTGCATGCATAATAATGTATGCTATTTACGTACTTTGTACATATAATCCATAATGAAAGTTGCTGGTGAACGCAGCAGGCCAGGCAACATCTCTAGGAAGAGGTACAGTCGACGTTTTGGGCCGAGACCCTTCGTCCAGATGCTGCCTGGCCTGCTGCATTCACCAGCAACTTTTATGTGTGTTGCTTGAAACTCCAGCATCTGCAGATTTCCTCGTGTTTGCACTTAATTCACAATGAATTGTCTAAACAACAAAGCAATGCTTAAATCAAACAATATATTCACAATATTACTCAAAATTACTGAAATATTAAAAACACAACACCCCTCCCTGCTTAGCTATAAAATCTAAATCAATATAGAATGCATCTCAGCTATACAAGCAGTGTACTATATAATACAACTATTATATAAACATCCACAACATAATACATTTTAAGTTGTCCCATTCAGGCCTAAAGATAGTTGCTGCAGAGGATTTCTTAATTTCTGTTGTGGGATGATGTCTTTCTAGTCTAGAGGTTGGGGGGGGCAGGTGGGTGGGGAGGATCACTATTCTTATCAGGTGAGACCTGCGGCTGTGGAACAGTCTCAGGTTCTGGGGTCTCCTCCATGGTGGTTTCAGCAGTTAACTCAGGGAATGCAGGAAGTGGTTCAGCCCCGGACACCTTTCTTCTCTAACAATGGATCTGCTCTCCTCAACTGATCATTGTGTTGTCTCCATAGAGTCATAGAAAAATACAGCAGAGAAAGAGACCCTTCAACCCATCTAGTCCATGTCAAACCATTTAAACTGCCTACTCCCATCAACCTGCACCCAAACCATAGCCCTCCATACCCCTACCATCCATGTACCCATCCAAACTTCTCTTAAACATTGAAATCGAGTTTGCATGCACCACTTGCACTGGACGCTCATTCCACACTCTCACGATCCTCTGTGAAGAAGTTTCTCCTCATGTTATGCTTAAGTTTTTCACCTTTAACCTTGACCTCGAGCTGTAGTCTCACCCAACCTCAGAGGGAAAAGCCTGCTTGCCTTTACCCTATCTATACGCCTCATAATTTTGTATACCTCTATCAAACCTCCCCTTAATCTTCTATGTTCCAAGGAATAAAGTCCCATCCTATTCAATCTTTCCTTATAACTCAGGTCCTCCAGTCTCAGCAACATCCTTGTAAATTTTCTCTATACTTTTTCAACCTTATTTACATCTTTCCAGTAGGTAGGTGACCAAAACTGCACAAAATACTCCACATTAAGCCTCATCAATGTCTATAAAAACTCTGTAAGATTGTTTCAACACAGCTTCCAATGCCTCGTTTGAGGACCCCTCAATTTGTCTCAACTTCAACATAACATCCCATCTCCTGTACTCAATACTTTGATTTATGAAGGCCAATGTGGAAAAAGCTTTCTTTATGGTCTTATCTACCTGTGACACCACTTTCAATGAATTGTGGACCTGTATTCCCAGAGTCCCTTGTTCTACCACACTCCTCAATGCCCTACCCTTCACTGTGTAAGATCTACCCTGGTTGGTCCTACCAAAGTGTAACACCTCACACTTATCTGCATTAAGTTCCATCTGCCATTTATCAGCCCATTTTTCCAGTTGGTCTAGATCCTACGGCAAGCTCTGCTAGTATTCCTCACTGCTACATCCCCAATCTTAGTGTCATCCGCAATTTTGATGATCCAGTTAACTACGTTACCATCCAGCTTATCGATATATATTATGACCAACAACAGATCCTGCACCGATCCCTGCGGCACTCCAGTCCAGTCAAAGAGGCAACCATCTACTACCATTCTCTGGCTTCTCCCACAAAACCAATGTCTAGTCAAATTTACTACCTCATTTGGAATGCCAAGTGACTCAACCTTCTTGAATAACTTCTTATGCAGGACCTTGTCAAATGCCTTGCTAAAGTCCATGTAGACAAAATCCACTGCCTTGCCTTCATCATCTTTCCTGGTAACTTCCTTGAAAAACTCTATAAGATTGGTTCAACACAACTTTCAATGCCTCCTTGTTTGAGGACCCCTCAATTTGTCTCAGCTGCTTGTCTTGCATACTCCTTCTGAAATTGGGTTTGAGGAGATCCAAGCGTGAACGCATGAGATGACCCAGCATAGCTGGTGAGCTGTTGGGTGTGGAGTGTGCTGCGTTGTGATATGCAAAGTTGGCCAGCTTCTAATGCAGTTTTAGTGTAGTGTGGTCTTTTGACATTGCTCCTCTTGGCATCTTCTGGACTTGTTGGTATCTTGAACAGTGCATGCAAGCTGTTCGATCTGCTGTTCTATCCCAGGCTATAAGACAAAGTTTCAAGCCAATGATTTCACCTTGACCATGCCTAGGCTCCTCCAACACTTTAGCTCTCAGCTGGGATGGTACAACAACTCTCAATCCCCACATAAGGGCAATTTCACCCTGGTGCTGGTAAGAACAGGGAAATTGGAATTTCTGTTGCACATTCCCACCATTTTGTGTGGTTATGTAGATCTGAGACAGTGTGGGGTCTTTTCTGGTTTCCCTTTGGATCATCTCTGCCTTTCAATTTGCATTAGGGAGAATACATTAAGAGGAGTGTCCCCTTTTGTAAATTTTTCAGGTTATTTCATTTTCCAAGCGTATATGGGACAACCCAAAAGCATTTCCATGATTAGTTGTCCTCTTGAACTTGATCTTGTAATTGTGTACTCCAAGAAACAGAACCCACCTCTGCATTTGTTTTGCTGCTGTTAGTGGAACACCCTTCTGTGGATAGACAATGGACACTAGTGGTTGATGATCAGTAACGAGTATAAACTCTTTCACACACAAATACTGTTTGTAACATTTTGTCACCCCAAACTAGACTCAAGGCCTCTTTGTCAATCCGTGCATAATTTTTCTCTGTAGCAATAAGGGAACATGATGCAAATGCTATGGTGATGTACTTCCATCACTCATAACATGTGACATGACTGCCCCTATACCATAAGGTGATACATCACAGGCAAGCTTCACTGGATGATTTGGATCAAAAGTACAGTGTCTGACGTCACCATTTTGTTTATATTTTGGAAAGCCATCTCACATTGCTTTATCAATTGTCATTTCTTCCCAGTCTGTAGCAATGAGTTCAAGGGGTGGAGCACAGTAGCGAAGTTTGGCAGACTGTTATAGTATTTGACAAATCATTAAAAGGACCACAAGTGTGACATATCCTTTGACACTGGGTTGACTTTTCTCAGCACACTTGTGTAAGTCTTGTGCATCAATGGTGTGACCACAGTAAGTGATGTTTGGTTTAGACAATTCACATCCATTGCATTGTGCTCTGAGACCATAAAATTCTAATCTTTTTAACACTGAGATTTTGGAGATGTTCCCTATCATCTTCATTGGTAGTAATGACGCCATCCAGCACTGATTGTCTGGACAATCTTGGAGCACCTGGTCCATAACTTTCTGCCAGAGTGCAGATGCAGATGCTACTTCAAAAATAAGCCTATTATAGTGATAATGCCCTTTGTGAGTATTTATGGTGAGAAACTCTTTGGACTCTTCCATTTCCATCTGTAGGTAGGTCTCAGCTGAAGTATTTTCCTCCAAAAAGGTTTGCAAAGTTATCTTCTATTGTGGGCAGAGGGTACTGATATACTTTCAGTACTGGGTTGATGGTGATCTTAAAATCACCACAGGCCCTGACAGACTTTTCTTGACTGCTGGGGCCACTGGCATTGTCCATGGCCTCCACTCAATCTTGGAAAGAATTCCTTCAGCCTCAATGCTATCCAGCTAACTAGCTACTTTATCACAGATCGTATAAGGAATGGGTGGGCTTTGTAAAACTCAGCTGAGGCATTTTAATTTAACACTATTTTACACATGACATGTTTGAGTTTTCCAAAGCCATCCTTGAACACTGCTGTGGTATCATCAAGTACTTAGCTGAATTTACTTTCAGTTGACTCTATTGCAGGGAAAGTGCATGCAAATGGTGGATGTATCTTCAATTAAGTTGTAGTTGCTTCAGCCACTCATGCACTCACAATGCTGGCCCTCCTGTTTTTACTACATACAAGCCCAATGTGGCTTGTTGGTTACTGTATTTCATTGCTGTTATGAATGCTATTCCCACAGGAATGATCTTTTCTCCATTATAAGTTCTTAGTTGGATATCTGCAGGCTTCAGTTCTGTACCTTTGAAATGCCATTCAAACTCATTTTGTGGAAGGAATGCAACTGCCATGCCAGTGTCCAATTCCATTTTAATTCATTTCTTCGTTCACTTCTGGTGTAGGTCATATTGATTCTCTCTTCTCTCTGTCCCTCTCACAATAACTCCGTGCCTTCTTTCCATCTTCCTCTGGCGCTCCCCTTCCCCTTTCTTTCTCCCTAGGCCTCCCGTCCCATGATCCTCTCCCTTCTCCAGCCTCGTATCCCTTTTGTCAATCAACTTTCCAGCTCTTAGCTCTATCCCTCCCCCTCCTGTCTTCTCCTATCATTTCAGATCTCCCCCTCCCCCTCCCACTTTCAAATCTCTTACTAGCTCTTCTTTCAGTTAGTCCTGACGAAGGGTCTTGGCCTGAAATGTCAACTGTGCTTCTTCCTGTGGACGCTGTCTGGCCTGTTGCGTTCCACCAGCATTTTGTGTGTGTTGCTTGTTTCTCTCTTGTTATATTTCGCATTGAAAGTCTCAAGGCTACCCAGTGCTGTTTCACTCCCATCATTCTCAGATTTTTCATCAACCACATGCAAATTAGTGCTCTTTTTGAAACAGCAACTTGACTTTTTATCTTTTTTCTCTTCCCTGTGCAGCCATTTTTGGCTGCCCAACATGCTCTTTGTATGTGTCCTAATTTGTTACAATATCTGAAAGTTTCACATCTAAACCTGCATTGGTCTGATGTATGTGAGCCCCTACTCACAGTTTGTGGTAACAGTTTGTTCAGCCAGGCCAGTTTCTATTTATTCGTTGCCATTTTGTTTCTGCTCAATTTCATTCCTTACTGCAACCCAACTGCATCTCTGTCTGCTGTTTCCATTGATACAATGATTTCAACTCCTCTTTTAAATATGAGTTGTGCTTCAGCTAGGAGGCATTTTTGTAAGATTACACAAACTAAATGATCTCTCATTTAAGCCTGTCACTGAACTGACAATGCTCGGACAATCTCTTCAATTCAGGCAACACACATCAAAGTTGCTGGTGAATGCAGCAGGCCAGGCAGCATCTGTAGGAAGAGGTGCAGTCGACGTTTCAGGCCGAGACCGTTCGTCAGGACTAACTGAAGGAAGAGTGAGTAAGGGACTTGAAAGTTGGAGGGGGAGGGGGAGATCCAAAATGATAGGAGAAGACAGGAGGGGGAGGGATGGAGCCAAGAGCTGGACAGGTGATTGGCAAAAGGGGATATGAGAGGATCATGGGACAAGAGGTCCGGGAAGAAAGACGGGGGGGGGGGGGGACCCAGAGGATGGGCAAGAGGTATATTCAGAGGGACAGAGGGAGAAAAAGGAGAGTGAGAGAAAGAATGTGTGCATAAAAACAAGTAACAGATGGGGTACGAGGGGGAGGTGGGGCCTAGTGGAAGTTAGAGAAGTCGATGTTCATGCCATCAGGTTGGAGGCTACCCAGACGGAATATAAGGTGTTGTTCCTCCAACCTGAGTGTGGCTTCATCTTTACAGTAGAGGAGGCCGTGGATAGACATGTCAGAATGGGAATGGGATGTGGAATTAAAATGTGTGGCCACTGGGAGATCCTCTCGTATCCCCTTTGCCAATGACCTGTCCAGCTCTTGGCTCCATCCCTCCCCCTCCTGTCTTCTCCTATCATTTTGGATCTCCCCCTCCAACTTTCAAATCCCTTACTCACTCTTCCTTCAGTTACTCCTGACGAAGGGTCTCGGCCTGAAACGTCGACTGCACCTCTTCCTAGAGATGCTGCCTGGCCTGCTGCGTTCACCAGCAACTTTGATGTGTGTTGCTTGAATTTCCAGCATCTGCAGAATTCCTGTTGTTTGCTCTTCAATTCAGGCACGTCTGCTGAAATGGACTCTTCTTCCTTTTGATTCCACTTATGAAACCTAAAGCACTCTGAAATCAACAATGGTTTCTGTTCTAAATGTCCCTGCATTACTTTCACAATATCAGTAAAGCTCATTTCAGCTGGTTTGGTTGGAGCAGTTAAACTTCTAAACAAACTGTATGCCTTTCCAGCTATAGCACTCAGTATTCAGGCACTTGCTTTTCATTGGCTCTTTCAGTTGCTTCAAAATACTGCTCAATCCATTTAGAATACAACACTTGCTGTGTAATCAAACTTGTCTATCTTTCCTACGTAGTCAACCTTTTCTGCTTTTTTAAAATGATTTATTATCATCACCTGGTCCTCACTGCTTCTGTACACACACATTTTGTCTGTTTTCTGCCTTTTTTAAACTCGATGTTCCTGTTGTATTTCTGAAGAAAAAAAACTGCTGTGTTTTTTTTAAACTTGAGAGTCTCTCTCTCTTTCCCTTGCGAAGAAAGAATCATGTTGCACTTCAATAGGTTGGTAGTTGTCTCGAGTTCATTTTAAAACTACCCTGTTGCCAGTGTTATGTTTTTTAACTGTAAAATTAACCGAAAGAAAAACATGGGGAGCCCGAGAGATAACTCGTAAACATTTCATTTTCTCGTTTTAGTGAGGCACGCACTTATGACATGGTGGCATAATGACATATGCCATTCATGTACAGTACTTCATACATATAACCCATAATTAATTACTAAACAAAGAATATATTAAACAATCAAACAATATATTTACAATATTATTGAAATATTAGATACACAACAGAACCCACATATCTTTAGGATGCATGTGGAAACTAGCACACTTGGGGTCACAGGGAGACTGAACAAAGTTCCCAACCCATCCCCTTTTGGTTTCACCTATTACCTGGTGGTTCTTCCTCCCCTTCCCCCACTTTCTTACTCCGATTCCTCATCTTTTTTTCCAGTCCTGACGAAGGGTCTCAGCCTGAAATGTCAACTGTACTCTTTTCCATAGATGCTGCCTGGCCTGCTGGGTTCCTCCAGCATTTTGTGTTATGTTGCTTGGATTTCCAGCATCTGTAGATTTCCTCCTGTTTGCAAAGGTCCATAGAGGAAGATTCCAATGGTAGGATCAAACCCGGGTGTCTGTATCTATGAGGCAGCAGCACTACCTGCTGCACCACTACAATTTTACACTGCGTGTAAAGTAGAGCAGACCAACGTAGGCATTGGTCACACAAAGAGAGAGAAAATTGTATCATATCAAGAAGTCAACAAATGAGACCCGGGAGAATTCATTAAATGCACTGCAAGTCCTAGAAATGAATGAATTGACTGTTACTGTTATTTTATACATGCAACCTGAAGCAGGAAGAATGCTTCTTAATAGAGCTAAGACCGTTACTGAAGACCTCAGTTGCACAGATTTGAAGGATTCACTCATCAGGTATCAATTACTGTTGTAATCCGGGAGTTCAGCCTGAGGGAATGGCTACTGTGAGAGGAAGAATTATGTCTAGAAAAGTGTATACAGATCTGAAAAGCCAGTGAGCTGTGCAAATCCAGGCTAGAAATATTGAATGGCTAACAGTGGGGAGTACATGTGGTGAAACACAAAACAAAGGCAGGACAAGGAAAATACTGGCATGGTTCCTTAATTGTAAATACTCTGGATGGCAGCATGGGAAGTTCAAAAAGAATTGCCTTGTCTATAGGAAAAATTTTTGTGATGTGGATTGGAAAATTATTTCTACCAACAGTTCACACAGTAAGGAGATGCTACCTGGGTCTCGTTTTTCATTTTTAAAAACTCCTTTTGTTATTTAAAGAATCAGGCTATCTTCCAGCTTTTTGATGACAGGAGACGCAGTTCACTGTTATTACTCATGTTGAGATCTAAATCAGAAATCCTGTCCCAAGATCACTCCAAAGTGGGAAAGGAGAGCTTGGGATGGTATTGAGAATCTTGTGTACATGCATCTCAAGTATACAGAAACAAAAATAAATGATCAGTGTAAACAACTGGAGTATAAAACTTCACAAGCTATCTACTAGTCCTTCCCAACAGGATGCTTCTACCCATTAGTGTAAGTGTCTGCGGGCTCCACAGTAGTCACCTAAAAACCCACAAAATATAGTAAATGCAAGTCTTCCTCAACCCGAAAGGAATCCCTATAAAGATACAGTATTAATTCCATGTCCTTCAAGCACCACTTCCAAACTTGATTTTTGTGTTCAAATCCTTCAAAACCAATTAGCTTTCTCCAATTAATGAATAATTATTTTTTCCAAATTCCGAAATCAGATATTCCAACTCGTAATCCTGAACACCAAGACTTTTTCCTAACTTCTCACAATGCCTTTGCTTCTTTGTCTCAATATTTGTAGTGTACTTTCACCAACCATCACCACACTCTTTCCACAGTTTTATTTTCTACAAGGTCACTTAAAATGCACTACTTTGATCAAGTTTTTTGACATGCAAAGGATTTCTCTTTCTCTCTCTCACGCACCTTGGGCCAACTTTCCTCGCAATGAATATTGGCCAAAAAATTTCCTTGTGACTCATGCCAAAATACACAAAGCAAACATTGGCTGTTATTATGTTCAAACGTAAGAAACCACAAAAATAAGCAATTAGCAGAAGTAATTGAAGTAATGAACATGCATCTTCTATTAAGTCTAAATTTATCTTTGTCATGCAATGAAAGTTTCAGCTAATAAATCATGCCTGCACTTTAAGAAGGACTTAGTCATGGGAGTGTTTCTCAGCACGTCTAAGAAACTCGCATTCTGTCTTTTGCAGGGGCCAGGGAGAGCCTTCACATTATACAGCAGAGGTTCTTGGCAGATATAATACTGCAATGCTGCACCTGAGTACATTTAGAAATGACACTGTTTATCCTGGATAAGACTTCAAGACATCAATTTTCTTGCACCAGAATTATGCTGAAACTTTTTCCAAAGAATTGTAGAGCTTTTAATGTAAGTTGCTATTGTTGAATCAATAATCAAAATACTGTGCATCCTATGTAACACTCACTTTGCCCACAATCCAATGTCCCAAAACTTAAAATCCACATTGTCTTTGAAGAGGGGAATTAACTTATCTAGAGCAAAACACACAAAATGTTGGGGGAAATTCAGAAGGTCAGGCAAAATCTATGGAAATGAATAAATCGTCAACATTTCGGGTCGAGACCCTTCATCAGTTTACCTGTCCAAGTTCTTCTAAAGATTGCTGCCGAACTTGCTTCAATAGCCTGGCAGTGCTAGAAACGAACAGCAAAAAATGAGTAGTGGCTGTGGATCAGTGGACAGGCACAATGAAACACTGCCTAACCTTGAGCTTCAGCCATTCCAGATGGTTTAGTCCCCAATTTAATTTAACAAGACCACGTGGCGTACACATCATTATTGCCCCCTCTGCATACAGACTGCTTTTAATAAGGAAAGTGTTGAAGCCCCCAGAATGGAGAGCCACATTGCCCGATTCTCCTGAATAGTTTCACCATGGAAACATAGTCCCACTTCATTGAAATTGAAATGAAAGGTTATTATGCTTTCAGCTTCTAGTAATTATAGGGAACTTAAGATAACCATCCTGCTTTTTAATTACCAAGGACAGTCCTGAACACACAGCTTTTCTTAAAATACAAAGACAGCCAAGGACTTATAAATCTATTGATACAAAGGTGGTTTGATCCACACATGTCAGACATCACAAAGGATCAGCTGCTCAAATTAGTTAACCCTTTGTGCATTTGGTCTCTCGTTTACAGTTATAATTATTTTTAGTATTGCCCGTATACTTATCCGCATTGGAGAAATAAAGTTTCTTTCTTCTTCAGCTAACAACCTGCTGGCAAGCAACACACATAAAAGTTGCTGGTGAACGCAGCAGGCCAGGCAGCATCTATAGAAAGAGGTACAGTCGACGTTTCGGGCCGAGACCCTTCGTCAGGTCTAACTGAAAGAAGAGCTAGTAAGAGATTTGAAAGTGGGAGGGGGAGGGGGAGATCCAAAATGATAGGAGAAGACAGGAGGGGGAGGGATGGAGCCTGCTGGCAAGCATGGAAACATGAGGAACATGGAAACATGAGGAAATCTGCAGATGCTGGAAATTCAAGCAACACACACAAAATGCTGGTGGAATGCAGCAGGCCAGGCAGTATCCATAGGACGAAGCACAATCGACGTTTCAGGCCGAGACCCTTTGTCAGGATGAAGGGTCTCGGCCTGAAACTTTGACTGTGCTTCTTCCTATGGATGCTGCCTGGCCTGCTGTGTTCCACCAGCATTTTGAGTGTGAAACTTAACATGGAGCTGGTGGTGAAAGGAATTTAAGATAATGCCTTGCAGTAAATAACTGGCACATTTCATTGTGCATTGCAATGTGCCTAGGAGAAAATAAAGCCCAGTGCAGTCATTGCAAAGGCTTTGTCGGGAAAGATCACAGTCTAAGGTCTTGCCATAACTGGACAGAGGCTGGATTCTTGTAATAGCTTCCCAAAAACTTCATTGGTGTATTGGTTAAAAGAGGGCACGACTGGTCTTGCTGCTGTGCAAAAGTACGTAGTTGGTTGGATAACACATTTAATGTATTGATCTGATGGCATATTAAATCATAAAGAAAAACATACTAATTGTATTCAATTTCCTGTGCAGTACACATTTTTATGAATATACTTTTGAAATTAAAAAATGTAAAGAAGCCAGAAGTTATTTATCAACAGCAGGAGGCCCCAACCTGGGGTCTGTTGACTCCTTGATTAATGGTAAGGGTCCATGGCATAAAAAAGGTTGGGAATCTCTGGCCCATGATCACTGCAAAGTGGGAAAGGAGAACTTGGGATGGTATTGAGAATCTTGGGTACATGTGCACGGAAACAAAAATAAGTGATCAGTGTAAACTGCAAGAGTACAAAACTTCACAAGCATTCTACTGGTCCTTCCCAACAGGATGCTTCTGTCCAATTGGTGTAAGTGAAGCACGCACTACTATGTTCAGCAGAAATGGAAAGTAGATGATTCACTGCTTCCTTCCGAAATACACGTCGAAGAGGCCAGTCACCAACCTAATGAATGCTTGGCACATATACTGTATATGCAATAGCACTGCTTCCGATACCATGTTCAGGGAGCGGTGTCTCAGAAAGGCAGCGTCCATTATTATCAACCTCCAGCACCCAGGACCTGCCCTTTTCTCACTGTTACCATCAGGTAGGAGGTACAGAAGCCTGAAGGCACACACTCAGCGATTCAGGAACAGCTTCTTCCCCTCTGCCATCTGATTCCTAAATGGGCATTGAAGCTTTGGTCACTACCTCACTTTTAAAAAAAAATATACAGTATTTCTGTTTTTGCCCGTTTTATTTAATCTATTCAATATCTGTAATTGATTTATTTGTTTATTTATTATCACATTTGATTTTATTTATTATTTTTCTCTCTGCTAGATTATGTATCGCATTGAACTGCTGCTGCTAAGTTAACAAATTTCACGTCGCATGCCGGTGATAATAAACCTGATTCTGATTCTGATTCTGACTTCTCAGCCATAGTACTTCAGCATCCCAATCAAGCTGTTCTAGTACAATTACAACACTAGCACCTGCTCAGCAATATGGTAAACTGCCTATGTATGCCCTGTACACTCAAACTAAGACAAATCCAATCCATCTAGTCAATCAGTCCATCCTCAGCAGGAGGAGACCGGTGTAAAGCATGAATAACAGTGCAGCATTGTCATTTTAGGCAGACTTTCAGGATCAAGGATGATTGCGAGCTACTACAGTTTTGTGGGTTCTGAGGTGAATGATGAGGCCAGCTTCAGAACTGCAGACTCTTTCATTGTCACTGGATCCTAATTATGAAATTCCTTCTCCAATAGCACCATGGAAGCACCTACAACTGGAGAACTGCATGCTTTAAGATAGTATCTCGTCACCACCTTTAAGAGCAAGGAGGACTGAACATTAATTCTGCCTGGCTAGTGAAGCCCACATCCCAAGGAATGAATTAAATTAAAGTAGTGCCTGCAGACAAAAGCAAATTGGGTCTGGCTCTAAAGTGATGACATCAGTTCTGACCGCCATTAGCTAAACTGGATGTTCAATGCATCTATTCACGTCTATGACCCTTAGGTTTAAAAGGTGTAAAGAGACAAACTTAGGGATTCAGGCAAGATGAGGTATTGATTTTTTTTCCCTGAAGTAATACATCACAAGATGGAGGTGAAAGTGGATGTAAAAGCAGACCAGAAACTCCAGCAGGACCATTCATTGAGAATTTTAAAGGTAGTTGTTAATGAATGTTAACTCTGTAATACGACCACAAGACCATTAGACATAGGAGCAGAATTTGGTCATTCAGCCTACTGAGTCTGTTCCGTCATTTCATCAAGGCTGACCCTGGATCCCACATAACCCTATACATCTGCTTTCTCGCCATATCCTCTGGTGCCCTGACTGCTCAGGCGGTTATTAACTTCTGCCTTAAATATACCCACAGACCTGGCCCCCACTGCAGTTTGTTGCAGAGCATTCCACAGATTCACTATTGCCTGGCTAAAAAATTTCCTCCTTACCTCTGTTCTAAAAGGTCACCCCTCAATTTTAAGGCTCTTCCCTCTAGTTCTGGATACCCCTCCCCTATAGGAAACATCCTCTTTACATCCTCCCTATTTAATTCTTTCAACATTCAGTAGGTTTCAATGAAATCCACCCACATTCTTCTAAATTTCAGTGAGTACAGGCCCAAAGCTGCCAAATGCTCCTCAAATGTTAACTCATTCATTCCCAGAATCATCCCCATGAACCTCCTCTGGACTCTCTCCAATGACAACAGATCCTTTCTGAGGTATGGGGCCCCGGAAGGAGCAAGGTTGAAAGAGGATGGTGAGATGAGTGTGGGGAGCATTACAGGGAATGATAAGAGATTAGGTTAGATTAGATTCAACTTTATTATCATTGTGCAGAGTACCGATACAAAGCCAATGAAACGCATTTAGCATCTGAGATGACTGTATTTATACAATTGGAGTGCCACATCAGACAGTAATATGGTGATGGATATGGTTTGGCACTTCCAATAGAGGGAGATGGCAGGAAACTGCCAACTAAGTTGGAGGTTAGTCTCAATGAGAATTCAAAGCTGCCAGACACTGAAAGTGATGGATGAAAGTGCTAAAGATACCTGAGTGAATGTGGGTGGTGGAAGCTAAAGGCACGAGGGTTAGAACACAATTTAGAATCATACTGCAATTGATCAGCATCTCTCAGTTGCTGACACGGGCAAATTTTAGTCCTTAATTTTAGTTACAAGACAGTGCTAACATTTCTTTAAAAAGAACAGAAGCAAGTGATAAACTGAAAACAGTTGGGACATCTGAGATGGCAGTTGAATGAGCCCCTGGGCTGGACGAATAAAATACATCAGGGTCCCTCCTCCAGATTGTCACCCGGCCCTAAGTGGTCAGAATTGGGTTTACTGCTCATTGTTTTGGCTTCCAGGCCTTGTCTGTTTGACAAGGTCAAAGACAGCAACCAATGCTAGTAGAAAGATATTACAGAAAAGAAGAGGAGCAAACAGGAATGGAAAAACAGTGGGTTAATAAGTCGATAAATAAAATTAAAGGAAACTTTTAACAGATCAACTCTGCACTGTGAGTTTTCTAGAGATACTAATTCTACTGCATATCGTAGTTGAAGCAATAGGCGTTACAGTTGTCAGGCTTGTATTTATAAAGCACACAATTCCATTTCATACTCCAAGAACCATTTTGCTTCCAAATGTGCATCTCTGTTGGAATTCTGCAGGTTTGCGAAACAGACTTCACTGTGCTGTAGCCTGACCTCTGACATGCATTCCCAACAAGAGAAGCGCCATGGCCAGTTAATGAAATCTGGTACAAGTTATCCCGCATGTGTCTCCCTCTGTTAGCTGTGTTCCCACTGCGTCAACAAGCCCATCTTTCTTACCACACCAGCACTGTAATATGGGTATCTGTGCTGCAAAATAATGACACTTGGCTCTAGTTGTGGCATGTGAACTGTCACTCTAACATGCTATTTTGGGACTTACTTTGAAATGTACTTTTTCTTATATTCTCTCTTCTTCCCCCTCCTTTCGGGCAGAAGGTACAAAAGCCTGAAAGCACACAATTACCAGGCTCAAGGGCTGCTTTTGTCCAACCTTTAGACCTCTTATCATAAATGGACTCATAACCTTATACTCTACCTCGTCACAGCCTTGCACCTCATTGTCCACCTGCACCGCACTTTCTCTGTGTCTGTAACACTACATTTACACATAGAACATAGAGCAGTACAGCACAGGAACAGGCCCTTCAGTACACAATGTTGTGCCAAACCAATTAAATCAGAAATCAGAAGTGCAACTAAACTAATCCCTTCTGACTACACACTGTCCATATCTTTCCATTTTCCTCACATTCATGTGCCTATCTAAACATCTGCCAGAAGTTTCAATTGTATCTGCCTCTTCTACCACCCCAAGCAGTGCATTACAAGCACCCATCACTCTCTGTGAAAAGAACTAGCCTCTCACATCTACTTTGAAATTATCCCCTCTCACTTTAAGTGCATAACCTTTGTTATTAGACATTTCAACCATGATACTGTCTGTCTACTCTATCTACGCTTCCCATAATCTTAACGTTACAAACTCTGATTTTGCTTTTCTCCTCTACAAGTATGATGTACTAATTCCTGTACTACTTCAGTATAGTGAAAAAATAATCCAAATACCAATGTTCAATTCTGGATCCTTTCTCCAAATATAAAGTCAAGAGACTGAAACACAGCCAACAATGCCCATGAATACAAGAGTTATTGATGAATGGAAACAATAAGGCAGCCAGAACTACTTTCCCTTGGAACAGTGCCTCTGATTCCTCATCACCTCAAAGTAGGTCTCTCACTGAATCTCAGGGCTAGAATATGACAAGGAATGTAAACCAAGTCGCAGACAGAGTGAGGTTGGGAATGTAGAATGTCAAGCGAATGAAGTCAGGATGGGAACATGAACTAGGCTGCACATGAAGCGTGGCTGGGAATGGGAGAAGACGTGCAGACCAGTCTGGGCTGGGATGTGGTTCAAGATGCAGGCAGAGCAAGGCCACGAATATGGATGGCACCTCGTCAAAACATGCAGAAGTCCGGATGAGGTTCCTGAGCAAGAACGTGGGATGGTGCATGGCACAAAGGGCTCTAAGCATGTGATTGGAATGCAGTGGGGAACACAGCCAAAATATACAGAGGGAGTCTGTGGAGCGGTGACCAATGGAGCCTGAACAGATGTTCCTGGAGATGGAAGTGGCCTGCACAAAGGCCAAATTAATTTGGAGTCGTTGCATGGCGCTCTTGAATGATGTTCAGTGACAGAGAGAATGGCAGATCAGCAGGTCAAAGGGGAAGGCTGATGGTAATATGTGTCTATGTCTGTGTGTATCTGTGTCTGTGTGAGAACAGTTGCATTCAATGTGTGCCAATAAACAGTAGTAATCAATATGCTGCTTTAGCAGTTAATATGGCTCTCACCTTAAAGGTTGTTTGCCAAATTGGCTACTGTTTGAAATATAGCGACAGTCACTGGGACTCGGAGCTTGGCTGAAATGTGAAACTCACTAACATATGGAGCAAGTGAGGTAAACAGGTTCATGAGGAAGCCAGATAAATAGACAGACAGGGATAAAATACAAGATCTGTCGTTAGGCTGAGATGAATGAATGTGTGTGGAGGCTTACCTCAAGCATAAATACCAGCAAAGGTCAACTGGCCTAAACCATGCTACAGAGTCCACTGAGACGGGGTGTATATGCTGGAACAAACCTCTATCACAAGAGAAAAGGTGTGGCACAGTTTTCACCTGCTCCAGCTCTTGGAGGTGCTACACTTAGAAAGTTGGCCACATTGGGTCTGTGGCGGGGGAGACTGTGGATGTTCTTTTCATTGGGTACGTCTGGGTATAACAACACTCTGATACAGTCTTCTCTTGCGCTGGTATTGAAATTGCCCTACTCTTGTGGTCAGAGTGGGTGGGGGAGGAGAGGTGGGAAGGTGCATGAGACAAGCACAAGTCTACTTTGTGAGCTATAACCCAAGACCCAAAACAACCTGAAATAAAATGGATCAGGAGGGTTTTAATATTAATAGTGTAAATCTAAGTTGGGAACATGTTATATTATCTGTGTGGATAGCAATAGCCTGCCCACACTTTGCATTCATTTGATATTAAGTAAAAATCTTGAAGTCGCTGATCTCTGCTTATAAATATAAAATTAATTGTCAAGAGCATTGTATTAAATACAAGAATTACCTCAGAAGATTATACACTGCACCAACTTTCTCTCTCTGGCTTTGCCCTGTTACCGAAGTGAAACTAAACTGTTTGCTTTCAAACAGTTCCATCAAATAGGATTGGGGAACACTTTGTGAGAAGGCATAAGGCAAAAAAAACAATTAACACATTGTATCTAACAAGTCCTGTGCTGAAACCACAAACAGTACTGGAAATCTGATCCTTTGTCGTCTTTTAATCTTCTAATAAATTTTTCAAAAAAAGGTTGGCATTAAACAAGAACTAAGCCACATCAGGAGGAGTCAGAGACCATAAAACCATAAGGAATAGGGGCAGGATTGGACCATTTGGCCCTTTAAATGACAGAGCAGACGCAATGGGCCACATAGCCTAATTCTGACAAATTAATGAGAGGTTTCTATTTACACCAGTGAGATAGTTCTCAAATGCAACTAGTCACTCTTCTGTAATTGTAGACAGAGTAATTACTCAGCTGTTTCCTCCAGGCCTGCTGAAATAGATTTCACATTGTTGACTGGCTTGAAAGAATCATTATATATTTATGAAGTGTTTAGTAGCAGATTATTACTTCTGAAACCTAGTTACTGTCGTAGGAAATGTGTGCCAGACAAGGAGTGTAGAGCAAGCCTCCACACAAGCAAGATCTTTGTGAACTTGAGTCACCCAAGCAGGTGGGGAAGAGAGTGTTCCAGCAGCACTCCAATAGCAGTTCAGGATGGGAACACACCAGTAAGTAGTTAAGTTGTGTCGGTGGAAGTGGAAGTGTATGTTATGGACAAAAGGCCAGCAGACAAGAACCAGGGCCTCAGAGATGGGTCAACTCACAAGCTACCAATGGTGAGGAAGGGTATGAGGATGGGGATGGGGGGGATAGACAAACACTGATGTCTGATTGAAATAACAGGGCTGGGAAGGGTATAGGTGGCTAGTGGCAGATAATCCTGGAGAGTGGTAACTACTGAGGGAAGGGTTGGAGGAGACTTGGTGCCATGTTGGGGGATGGGGGCCCTGAGTCATGTAATATATATATATATATATTACAGAGATCCCAATCAAGCACGGTCAGTAAAACAAGGTTACCTCAGAATGCCCATTGTTGATCAAGCCCAGGATTTTTCCTTCAATGCCTCAAAAGAAGTGTTGCCTTGGGAGCAATGTCATCTTATGGGTTGTTTTGGAGAAGTGAGTCAGAAATTTATTTCACTTTGTGTAAGATAATTTTTATTTACCCAAAGCTGTTTAAAACAAATCCACAATGGCATGTAACTGAATTTCCTAAGTAACCCACACCGTTGATTGATTGACAAGCGTTACTCTGTCAGTACCGAAAACTCGGCTGAAGGGACTTTGACCTGAATCATTAAGTACGTTTCACTTTCCACAGATGCTGCCTGATTTACTGGTTGCTTACAGAAAATTCTGTTCTTATTTCAGATGTCCAGCATCTGCGTCTTTCTTTGATTTTCAATCTGGAGAACTCTTCTGTTCATCTCTGAAGAGTATCATAAGATATTTCTAGTCACACAGAGAAATTGAACACTTAGTCTTGGTCCTTGCCTTAATAACATAACTAAAAGACAGATTGAGTCTTTAATTATGATACTAGAAATTACAAACTAAGTCTTGGTATTATCAGCCCCAGTTATTTACCCTTTCATCAGCACCAACCTTGGCAACTCCAATCTGACAGTGTTGGTTAAGGGCTCCTGTCCTCACTTTTATACTCAGCTTATTCTCAACCTATCCCACCCACTTCGTCCTGCTTGCCATACCAGTCCCTCTAATTCCTGTTCCCTTCCAATGGAACTAAACCCCAAACACATTTCTGTGCACAACCTCTCTCCCTTCACTCAAAAGCTTCCTAAAGGTCCTTATATTTAATCAGTGCTTTGTTCTCCCCACTGCCGCACCCCCAACTCAACATCCATTGCATTTTCTCTCTCTACAGTACATATTATCAAATCTGAAAGCATGAGTCATGTAAGTGATTTGGACACATCGCAAGTCGAAAAGTGTAAAGGGAAGTATGACCCTTTGAAATTCATCTTTCACCAACATAATTACAGTTCAGTTGGATTTTAGAGACTGGGGGTGGGTGACAGATAATCTGTTCATCATACATGTGCCAGCACTCCAGGAAGAAAATTCCCTATGGTTCTTTTCTTTTCATTTGACCAATGCTAACTCTTCCATCTTGAAGTGTAAAGTGAACTAACAATGCCATAAATTGTTACTGAATTCATATAATTCCAACATCGCAGCCAGAAACCAATTCCACGTATTGATCGTCCTCTGTGTGAAGAATGATTCTTGAATCACTGGTCTCACTTGGGGCCTCTTGTTTGCTTTCTTGCTTAAGAGTTTTCCACACTAAAAGTTGTTTGTTTTGATAAGTTTCTGTGAAGTACAATCACAAACAAGAGAAAATCTGCAGATGCTGAAAATCCAAGCAACACATACAAGATACTGGAGGGAACACTATGGAAAAGAGTACAGTCAACATTTCCAACCGAGACCTTTTATCAGGACTGGAGAAAAAAAGATGAGGAGTCAGGGTTAGAAGGTGGGAGGAGGAGAGGAAGTAACACAAGGTGTAGGTGAAGCTGGGAAGGTGGTGAGGAGTGAAGTAAAGAGTTGGGAAATCGATTGGTAAAAGAAATACAGGGCTGGAGAAAGGGGAATCTGATAGGGGAGGACATAAGGCCATGGAAGGAAGAAAAGGGGAGGGGCACCAGAGGGTAGTGATGGGCTGGTAAGGAGATAAGGTGAGAGAGGGAATAGTTAATGGGGAATGGTGAAGGAGGAGGAAGGCCATACCTGGAAGCTTGAGAAATTGATGTTCATGCCATCAGGTTGGAGGCTACTCAGACAGAACATCAGGTGATGTTCCTTCAACTTGAGTGTGGCCTCATTGCGACAGTAGAGGAGGCTATGGACTGACATGTCGGAATGCGAATGGGAAGTGGAATTAAAATTGATGTCTACTAGGAGATCCCACTTCTTCTGGTGGATGGAGCATAGGTGCTCAGCGAAGTGGTCTTCTAATCTATGTCGGGTCTCCATCCATGACCCAACATCACATCCATGGGAATGTGCAATCATGGGCATCCGGGGAGGGACTGGTAGGGGTTGCAGGAGCCCAGAGGGCCACTGGTTGGAGGAAATGGACTAGGCAATTTGAGGGAAGGCAGCGACGAACCGGCATTCCTATGTGATTGTGGTGGGCCACCAGAACTGGCGTAGCAAAAAATCGAGAGCCTGTTGTGTGCCTGGATGGTTGGAGAGGGGTGAGGAATGGGCCCACTGGAATGACTCAGGCCACACGGCCTCTGGCATGTACACGCGGTTGTCACATATGTCGTTGGGAGAAGGCTCGTGCTGTAGGATCTGGAAGATCTGGTTTTCAAGCTCCAAGATGATTGCGGTGAGGGAGAATGCCTTACTGATGCTGGGTTCCTGTCTCGACACAGAGGGTTGGTTGAGAGTGGCAAGCAGATAGTCAATGGTTTCCTGCTGCTTCAGAAACGTGTTCCAGTTGATAAATAATTTCCTTTAGGTAAGCATACTCTGCAGGGTCAATTGTGGTTTCACTTATCCTGTTCGGAAATGTAGAAAAGCCTTGACCCAAAAGCAGAGCTGTTGAGATGATTTAGTAGCAAACGATACTTTACTAATAAACTGCAAAATAACAAGCCACGAGGGGTCACAAAACAAGAGAGGACAGATATTTAATATGACAAAGCAACAAGGTTAACTAAAGGCTAGGAGCAACCGATTATGCTGACTGATTTGTATGAGTGAACAAGGGTGGAGGATTAGAGCTGGATGTAAATAGGCTTCCGGTGAGGAGTTGGAGACAGGTGGCAGATGACCTGTGTCAGCTGGGTGGAGACTGGGAAGAGTCTGCACATGCAGGAATCTTTGTAGCAGGTTCTTTTTTTGCAGAAAATTTCACTACAATGTGCCCATCATGTGTGGGCTTCTTCCAGGTTCTCCAGTTCCTTCCTGCATCTCAGCGTGAGGCTTGGTGGGTTGCTTAGCTTCTTTGAATCACTCTTTGTGTGGGCGAGGAAGAACCGAGAATAATGGCAGGCATATGTGATAGCCATGCCATAAGGCAAAATGGAAAAGTCCTGTTGACAAAGTTCCTGATAACAATCCGTTTTTAATCTGGACCATGTCCAGATGTGAATTCCAAATATATAGTCTCCATTTCACTTCACAAACTCCTGATGATCTGTGGTATATACACTGTTCATCAGGATTACTGCATACCAGCTGTTATGAGCAACTGTTTCTTTAAAGTTGGGGGTTTCCTATTACTTTAAGACACTGTGTCACATAGGTAATTTAACAACGTGGTAAATATATGCTTTGGCCCATTAATTAGTACAACAGAGATGTGTTCTTTTTGACACAAGTCCAAATGAGCTTATGCTCCACAGTGCAGTTACAAGAAAATCCAACATACTAAGCCGATGATAAGGAAGTGTCTGTAAATGAGACTGGCAAGTCTGTGAGGTACTGCCAAGCAAAAGGGAGTATTCTTCAAAAGTGAACAAACGGCAGTAAGTGTGACAGGACTAAGTGAGAAATATTTCAGCAAAGTCAGAGGCCAAGGTGAAAGGCTTTAACAGGGAAGCAAAAATTACAAATGACTCGGCTTCGGAGGAATAAACAGTGAATAGAATGGGAACAGGACGAGGAATAAATAGTGGTAAAGGCGTGAACTGAAGTATAGACATTAATCCCATGGTCATGAAAAGAGGACAAGGAATGCACTGAGTGTGCAGATTTATCCAAAAGGAAAAAACATCGAGAAACATGCAAACTAGGAGTGGTAGAGAATTTAGTCTTTGCAGTCAGCTCCACCATTCAATAGTACCATGGCTGAATGTTCTCCTCAGCACCGCTTCCCCATCTCCTCCCCTTAGGCCTTGATCATTTTAGCAATCAGAATTGTACCTCCCTCTTGAATATACTTAATGACTTTACCTCCACTACTTTTTATAGTATAGAATTTTAAACGTTCACCTTCTGGGTGGAGAAACTTCTCCTGGACTCAGTTCTAATGAGCATCAATCACACATCCTTAAGTTGGTTATCTTCATGCAACTTTAGGGGTTTGATTGCCTTTTAATGGGATAGTGGCGTGATCTCCATTTATTGGTCTGTGGCTTGTGTATGCTACCTAGTATATGTAAACTGATGCTTTAAATGTGGCTATGTCCCCATTACCTTAAAATAATGTGTCACAAGGTTAGGTATTACAATCCATCAGGCTTCAATACAATTTAGAGAATTGACTGGTATAATAAAAATATATTCACTTTCTTGTTCCAAGTCCAACTAAGCTTGTTATATTCCACAGCAGAGGTGCGACAAGAATGCAAAACACCACAGTGATGAAAAGAATGGGATAGCTGTCTTATTGCTGAAGTAAGACTTGAGAGCCTGTGATTTAATGTGCAGTTAAGGTTGGAACCCTCCACACTAAAGTGGAAACAAAGGCACATGTTATATCAGATCAAAGCAAAACAGCAGAAGTGGGGTAATAATCAAATCACAAACAAGAAAAAATCTGCACATGCTGGAAATCCGAGCAACACACAAAATGTTGGAGGAACTCAGGAGGCCATCTGTGGAAAAAAAGCACAGTCGATGTGTTGGGCCGAAACCCTTCAGCAAGATTGGAGGAGAAAAAAAAGCTGAGGAGTAGAATTTACTCCTCAGCTTTTTTTTCTCTCCAGTCCAGCCGAAGGGTTTTGGCCTGAAATGTCGACTGCTTTTTTCCAGAAATGGGGTAGATTGGGAAACTCATTGCATGTGACAACATGTGAACATTTACTTTGAATGACTGGATTTCAAATACAAAAACATTGTTGAAGTTACAGACACAATTTCAAAACGCACAGTGCACCCATTCATGAGTGAAAGATACATTGTCTGTACAGCAAGTCCAAGTGAGCTGTGCACCCAGTGTACAGTAAGAATACATATGAATAACCCAATACAATCCATAGATTTTGGCTACAAATTTAAATGCCCCTTTGTACTTGAACCAACCACTAATTTCCCCTTAATTACTGAGCCTAAACAGATATGATCTTGTAACTCCTCTCAACCTTCTTTGCTCCAAGGGGAACAACTCCAACTTCACCATCTTTACATTATGGATGAAATCCCCAATACTAGAATCACGCAAGTAAATCTCTTCTGCACCCTCACTTTGACTTTTGCCTTTTTCCTAAGACCCGGCTGGTGGCGTAGTGGCATCAGCGTCGGACTTTGGGATGAAAGGTCCCAAGTTCAAATCCCGCTGGCTCCCCTGCACGCTTTCCATCCGTGCTGGGTTACGAGCTGGTGATCTCTTTGGAAACTCACCCGGCAGAAGGCAATGGCAAACCACTGCTGTAACTTGCCTCGTACGCGGTTCCCCACTATGTCAGAGAGGCACGGAGGGAAATCGTCCGCTAACCGGAGAAACTCCTTTTTTCCTTCTTCCTAAAGTGTGGTAACTGGAATTGGATACATGGCATCGGTTCTAACCGACCCAGTGTTTTAATGTAGGGAATTTGGATTGAACAGAGTTCAATACAATTTCCCTACACTACAAATCTATTTATGAATCGAACTTCAAAGTTTTAAGTAAATTAATTATCAAAATACCTACATGTTATCATAAACTAGCCTGTTTTGTCGTGGGCATTCACAGTAGAGCAAAGAAATACAATAGAATCTATGAAAAACTACACACAAACAAAGACTAACAAGTAACCAATGTGCAAAAGAAGACAAATTGTGCAAATACAAAAAAACACAAATAATAACAATAAAAAATAAATAGTAAAGAAATATAACTGGGAACATGAGTTGTAGAGTCCTTGAAAGTGTGTCCAGAGATTGCAGAATCAGTTCAGTGGTGAGGTGAGTGAAGTTATCCACTCTGGTTAAGGAGCCTGATGGTTGATAACTGTTCTTGAACTTAGTTGAGTAGGATCTAAGGCTCCTGTATCTCCTTCATGATGGCAGCAGTGAACAGAGAGCACGGACTGCTCTCTTAGCTCTCTTCTTTCTTTGATTCTACTGTCATTGAATGAGAGGTTGTTGTAGAAACATTCAACCAAATTTTCAATCTCACTCTTACATCTGGAAAAATTTCTGAAACGCTCGTTCGCTGCTGTCGTTACTGCGTGGTCGAGAATCTTTCGGAGGGAAGGCCTCAAAATCCCCAGCTTTGCCTGCTGTTGGCGACCGAGATGGAGGTCGAATTGTTCGGATAGAGATGGCACTCAGTACTTGGTGTCGGAGAGCTGATCAGAGCTCGAAGTTTTCGGATGACTCAGAGTCGGACCGTGGTCGGGTATGGCAGGGAGAGTTTTTCTTCCTTCTCCTGTCTGCGTGAGATGTGGGACATTTGAGGGACTTTGAACTTTTACTGTGCTCATGAACTTCTTCATCAAGTTATGGTATTGTTACACTGTTTGTAACTATATGTTAAAATTATGTGATTTTGTTAGTTTTTTTCAGTCTTGGTCTGTCCTGTGTTTTGTGATATCACACCGGAGGAAATATTGTATCTTATCTTAATGCATGCATTACAAAATGACAATAAAAGAGGACTGCGTGTCTTCATAATCTAATCTAATCTAATCTAATCTCAATTCATCACCACAACAGCCAACAACAGTGGTGTTATCAGCAAATGTAAATATGGCATTGGATCCCAGGATCTCATATGCTTCCTAAAGTCAAGTGTTACTTATAAGGTTTGATGAATATATACAAACATACAGACTGCAGCTTGTGCAATGACTGCCGAAAGGGAATAACCAAAACAAGCTATCTCACTAGTTTAGCAAATGAAGAAGGCTGCAATTTCCTCCCTGAAATGTATGAAACCAATGTTCCCTCTAAGGTATGTGCATGTGCGGATGCACACACATCTTTTGCAGAAAAGAATTTAAACTGCGCACAAAAGGTTGTCACCCTCCACCTCTTTGACCTGTTTAAGTATATTTCACAATCATACACATCCCATTTCTTTTTCCAGTTTCTGATGCAGACGGTGTTGACAACGTGGAGCTTGCGATAATTTATCTGTAGATTTTAATACTGGCATGTTTATACTGTTTTTATTGAAGAAATTATTGATTCACGATGTCAAATTCCAAAGAAGCAAAGGGCGTGAAGCACAAAAGAACTGTTAGTTCATTAAAGCGGAATGGCTTAATGAAACAGTAGAAACTGCTACACCAAAAGGTCATGAGTTCAGGAGTGTGCATCTATGAAAAATACTTATGTACAATACAGAAACTGCTGTTACCTGGATGTACCATCGTGATGCAAAAGATGTTGGAGGATTTGCATGTGGGAAGAAGTAGAGTGATATTTGGAAACTTGGCTTTTTAAAGTGTCATTTGGCAAGCAAATCACATATGGACAGTGTGCAAAAGCTCCAGCAAGAAAATCCTTTATTACTCACTTCAGGCCTGCTACATATGTTTTGTGAGAGTGCAAATTAATAAGAATGAAAACAATCAAACTCAGAGGAGATCAAAGTTTTTAATGACAGTGTCTTGATAGCTGTTAAAATGAATACCTCTATATATAAAATTCAGTGCGTGCAAGTTGTCACTGGGCAGAAAATGAAACAGCACAGGATTTTTGCACACAGTGGTCATTACAAATTAGAGGGAACATTGTTTGAAACTACACGGGGCAGTGGGAGGGGAATTTCATTTACCCTGCTGGAGGAGGGCATGGGTAATTGATGTGAAAGGGGGGCACAGGGAGTTTGGTGCACAGTAAATTATGATGGTTGAATCTGGGACAGTGATCATAGGAAGAATTACCGGGGGAATGAGATTGCAAAGAACATTTTTGAGCTAAAAAAAAGTCAGCATAGAAATAGTCCTCAAATCTCAAAGTTGATCAGGAAAAATACATTTGACAGATTTTGACTGTTTTAGCCACTCTTTATTCATCACCATTCCAACAAAAACAAAAGATTATTTATTGAAATGCAGAGCAGAATCGGCACTTCCGGCCCTTTGAGCCTCACCACACAGAAACTGCAGCAGATTTAACCCTAGCCTCATCACAGAACAATTTACAATGGTCAACCAACCTACCAACCGGTATGCCTTTGGACTGTAGGAGGACATTGGAGAACCCGGAGGAAACTCACACGGTCATAGAGAGAACATACAAACTCCTTACAGACAGCGATGGGAACTGAACCCAGGTTGTTGGTACTGTAAAGTGTTGTGCTAACCACTATACTACTATGGTGCTACATGTTTTGGAAGCTTTCTATAAATACCTCTGTCCATTAAAACTCTGAGACTGTTCCTTTGATACATTGCTGCACTGAACAGAAGGATGTCATGATTGCTGTACAGAAGGCAGTTGGCAATGTACTGTTGCCAAGATAGCAGATGGCTTATAATTCAGGTCCTCCCTGAAGGAATCATAATGAACTAATACTCTAAAAGACTTAAGTATGCAGATTTTAATCAGGGAACAGCAAATGAGAAGTTTCATACTACCTTGCAACAGAAGGTGACCACTTCAGCCCAACGACTCCTTGGCAGCTGACAAAGCAATCTCCTTCTACTAATTTTCCCTACAATCCCTCAACTACCACCAATTCCACCTCTAACCTGCACACTAAGGGTAGTTTACAATTCATAATTTGACTGACAGCTAGCATTTCTTTTGGCTGTGGGAAGAAACCTACAGGGTGACAGGAAGAATGTGCAAAGTCCACACAGCATCAGAGATCAGGATTGAATCCAGGTTGTGGTCATTGGAAGGTGGCAGGCCCAGGCCTGAGAGTGAGGAATAAGCTGATGTTTGGCCATTGCTGGAGTAGATTTGGGGCCGAATTGAAGTGGTAGGGCCTGTGTCCAAGAGCTAGGAACGAGCCAATGTCTGGCCGATTTAAGCGCCGGGGCAGATTGTAAAAGTTGTGGTGTCGGTGCCAGGATGAGGGATGGGCCAGTGTTCGGCTTGCTGCTCCGCTTGGTTTACTCATCTCTGCACTGAACGGAGGCTGTGGCCTGCAACTAACTGGTTCCTGGACCAGCTGCTATGATGAACTGGCTTGGTAGTTGTGGAGTCACTTCAGCAAACTTTATTTCTGAGTCTTATTTGTTTACTTTTTATTGTTTGCATGATTTGTTCTTTACTTGCACATTGGTTGTTTGATGGTTTTTTCCAAATGTGTTTATTTGTTTTGTTGCTGGCTGCGAGAAGACAAATCTCGAGTTTGTAGGTAGTATACACACTATGATAATGAATGCACTTTGAACTTCAAAAGCAAATCTACTAGCTCCACCACTATGCCACTCCAAAATTTAGTTCTGGCTAACAATACAATTTTTTCACCCACTTCTTCTCCAACACCTCTTCTGAAGATTGGATTGCATTTTATTCTCTTGCCTGAAAATGTTGGGAGGGACTTCTTCCTGTCACCTTGATCTTGATGCCAGGGTTTGCTGTCAAAGCTTGGCGGGCTCATGGGGAAGTCACATGACGAGAAACTAAAGAATTAGGGATGAATCTGGATCAGGTGCTTATGTGCACAGTTGTTTCCTGTACCATGTACTCACATAAGCATTGGAACAAGTCGCCCAAACCTCAACAGATGTAGATGTAAAGCTTTTGGCAGCCAGGCAATCTGAAACATGGACAAGCTACCATTTTCAAGTCTCAGCATTAGGTATGCACCATCATCCCAACATCCCTGGGTCAAATTACTGGAATTCCTTTCTTAAAAGATTAGTTTTATTTGTCACATGCACTGTACATCAAAACACACAGTGAAATCCACTGTCTACATCAAAACAAATCAGCGAGGTTGTGCTGGGCAGCCCGCAAGTGTTGCCACACTTCCAATGCCAATATAACATGCTCACAACTCACTAACCCTAATTGTACTTCTTTGGAATGAGGGAGGAAACAGCAGCCCCTGGAAGAAAACCACATGAGTAAGGGGAGAACGTACAAACTCCCTATAGACAGTGGTGAGAATTGAAGCCAGTCTTACAGATGGCACTGTAATAGTGTTATACTGGACTATTAATAGCTTGTAATCTTGATACACTAGACCAGCGAATCCTGTGGGTGTGGCGAAAAGGTGCAGAACATTGAACATGTTCTGCGCAACTGCCCACTCTCACCTGACTTAGCTGACACTGACCTGCTCAACATCAAGGAAACAACACTAGAGTGGCTGGCTGTCTGGTGTGACAAGCTATGATGATGACTAGCCTATTACAGTGCCTGCTGGAAGACTGGGATCGATACCCGCCTACACTACGCTGTGTTACACTACCATGGCCGTAGTGTGCTATACCTGCTACCATTGAAAAATGGTCAATGGCAGATTAGATAATTCAAGGAAAAGACCTTCTGCTTAAAAGTGGAACTGAAGTTACATACTGTACTTGGCAGCATATTCGTTGGAAGAAAACTCAGTATAGAGTAATTATGCCTCAGAGCACACCCTCTTTCCCACTTCCACTCTCCAGACAGACAGAACACGCCTTCCTTTCCCTTTAACAAGAGAAAAGTGCAGCTCCAAACACAGACTGGCTGAAAACAAGTGTCCTCTGATCCACACAAATGTGAGATTTGGATTTAATTTTTAAATCCTACTGATGAGTGGGAAAGTTACAAGCAGGCACGCATGACCGGTAATGATATGGAGCCAGAGGTGAGTTAGGCAGGCAGCATGGTAGTGTCGTGGTTAGCACAATGTTTTACAGTATCAGCAACCCAGATTCAATTTCCACTGCTGCCTGTAAAGGCTGATTTATACTTGTGTGTCAAATGTACGCTGTAGGTATCGTGTATCCTATGTCGTGGGGTGATGTGCACCTCCCCAAAAATGTAACTCGTAACGCAGACCGCAACAACTGTGATTGGTTCACTTGGTAGCATCGCATTTCCTCCTACGCATTTCTGGTTGCTTTTCTCCGCCATGTCTGTACACTGATGCGAAATAAATGGTTGGAGATGATGAACCAAATCGTCAAATTTACCTGCCGACATCAGAAAATATTTGAAACGCATATCCTCGTCCATGTCTGTCACTAAGAAACTCAACACAGTGGCATAGAAATCCCACTGCCAACTAGCGTTTTGGCAGTGAATTGCAGAGCGACGCAGACACAACTGAGCATGCTTGCTATGGCGCAGGACTATGCAAATGTATAAATCAGGCCTACGGCGTAGCCCGTACGCACAAGTATAAATCAGCCTTAAGGACTATGTATATTCTCCTCGTGACCGTGTGGGTTTCCTCTGGGCGCTCCGGTTTCCTTCCGCATTCCAAAGACGTACCGATTGGTAGGTTGATTGGTCATTGTAAATTAGCCTGTGATAGGCTGGGGTTAAATCTGGGGTCTCTGGGCGACACAGACTGAAGGGCCAGAGGGCGCTAATCCGTGCTACATCTCAGTAAATAAATAAGTAAGTAAGTAAGTAAGTAAGTAAGTAAGTAAGTAAAATAATACTGAGAGATCAACACAATGGCATTCTAAGCATAGACCTAAACATAGGAACTTGCTTTCGGTATTCAACAATAAACAGCCATCCTCTGTAATTCCTGTTTGACATTTAGTTCCATTAAATTCAACCAAAGATAAATTTCTGCTCCATAAACTTCTCTGCTTCTCTTCTGTCATTATAAATGAGCATCTATAAATATGTCCTTAATTCATAACATTGTTGTTTGTAACCTAGACACATTCCTATTTATGTAAATGTTAAACAGATTATATTAATTATAACTGTTTTACAGCAAACCAGCAGAAGGCAGAAGAAGGGATTTCTTTTTTATTAAAGTTGGCATTGGTGTTTAATATATTTGAAACTTTTTAAACCTCATTTTTCATTGCCTTGGATGAAAAATCCAAAGAATAATTGTTTATTGAGATATTAAAAATAACTTAATGCTGCCCTTAATGGTGAAATTGATGTTGCCTGCATTCTGTAGATGCGACCACATGATATTTGAAAACACAGTATGTAGCCGTGAGATTGCTGATCATGAGTCAGAGTCATAAAGCATTACAAGCACAGAAATAGGCCCTTCAGCCCATCTAGTCCATGCTAAACTGTTACTCTGTCTATTCCATTGACTCACACCTGGACCATAGCCTTCCATACCCCTCCCCTCTATGTATTTATTCAAACTTCTCTTAAATGTTACAATCAAACCCTCATCCATCATTACCACTGCCAGCTCATTCCACACTCACAACGCCCTCTGAGTGACTCTATTAACAACATTTTAAAGTAGATACATGGTTAGGAGGGATTTAGAGGACATGGGCCAAGTGTGGGCAGATAGGACTAGCTCGCTGGACAAGTGGGGCTGAAGGGCCGGTTTCCATGCTGTATGTCCCTATTTCCTGTAATTCCCTACATCCCCTCTGCACATTTCTCCAAAACACTCCCTCCATCCATCCATCACGCCCATGTTCAGTTCCAAATCTTTTTTCCTCCACTGAGCCCCCATTCCTTTTCCCCACAATCATAAATCCAGCCTAATTTTGGAGACACACTTCTCCTATTAACACACCATGGGAAACTGTGTCAGGGTTCTATCAGTGACCTCACCTCAAGCCAGACGGAGTAACAGTGTGAGAGGGGGGAAACATTGGTGAGAGAACTGTAAACTGCTGACTGCCTGAGCTGTCAAAGGCAACCCTTCAAGAGTGAACCCCTTGGTCCAAAGCAACTCCCATTCAGTCTGAACCATCATCTCTAACACCCCCACTTCCTCTGAACTGGCAGTTTCTTCTTCTGACATTCTGTCTAGTTTCAGGAAAAATGCCCATCATTTCCCAAATCTGGCAAACTCCATGCCCTCATCAGCCACTGCATTTGGCTGAATCTATTTTAAATCCCTCAATAGTACCTGCACTTAAAAGTTAATATTTTGCTCCACCCTAAAGATGTCCAGCTATAACACTACCCCAGCCTGTTCTGAAATTCTTAACCAGGTGGGGGAGGGACAGGAAGGAACTGTCAATGTTTCAATCCAAAACATCAACAATTCCTTCTCCCCTACAGAGGCTACTCAACATATTGAATTCCTCCAGCAGTTTGTATGTTGCTCCAGATTTCAGAATCTGCCATCTCTTGAATATCAAGCAATGTAGTTCTTTCTTTGCCACCTTTTTATGCTCCACTCTATAAATTCAACTCATGTAGTATTCTGCAAGTGGTGTATACAAACGTAAGTGTACTTTTTGAACTGAATGTACCTAGTGTGGGGTGTAACGTTAATACAATTTTGCACCAGACATTCACTTTGGGTGAGAGTTACTGCCTGTCAAAAAAGATATTCCATTGATAGCTCTACCTTTGTCAAATGCTTATGCAATGGAAAAGCCAGTCCTGCTGATGGGTCTCAGCCCAAAATGTCAACTGTACTTTTTTCCATAGATGCTGCCTGGCCTGCTGAGTTCCTTAAGTATTTCATTTGTGTTGCTTGGACTTCCAGCATCTGCAGATTTTCTCTCCTTTGCAATGGAAAAGGGTCCTATTTCCAAGTAAAGACCACAATTTTTCTAGATCATCCTAGTCTACTCTGGTGTTTTGGTACTCAGGATATTCCCCAATGTCCTAGGAAGTTTAAATTCCAAATTTCAAGTTCTTACTCTTAGATTTTAATTCCCTCTATGCTTTCATCCCATCACATTGTTATTTCTTATTTACTCTGTGAGCCCGGAGGTTTTGAAAAAGCTAGTTCTAATTTTAGGTCTATAGTTTCGTTGGTGAACAAGTTCCAATTCAGTTCTATATTTGCAAACCATTGGGAGGACGGTTTGCAACTTAAATATATGACTCCCCGAGATTCTATAATCCATTGCGTGGCCCAAAGGATGGAAGTGTTTGTGCCTTGTGAGAAAGAGCACTGGTGCAAATAGCATGTGTGTGCGAGGCTCTGCAAGGAAGTAAGTGGTGCAAGGTTGCAAACAATATTGGCATGTATTGGAGGTCCATGCATCTCTGGCTGATTGTGCCACCTGGGGCTTCCTGCAGACTGAGTCGAGTGGCCTCCTTGTCAGGCTCACACTTGAGTGAACTCGTGCCATGTTATCAGCTCACCACCTTTGAAGCAATTACACTTGTAAATGTATTGAAATCTGTCACTGCCTCAGGAGAGCTGCCAGAGCTAATTTGTAAAAAGCCTGATAGCATCATCATCCATCAGGAGAAAGTATTCAGAAACCAGCAAGCCAGTAAGTATCTTCCCCACAATACATGGATGCGCCCTCTACAAAACTGGATCGGAAAGTAACATTAAGAACAAACTTAGCTTTGCTCCTCATTACATCAACTCTGAATATCCCAAGTTACTTCACTTAGAAAATTAACATCACAGTTGCAATCTTAGACCCATGATAGTGTTCTTTTCTAGCTATCTTGTCGAGGTTCAAAAGTCATTCCAGAGTTAACAGCACGGAATGCAGGTTGGTAGTGCACTGCAAAGTACACCCTGTGGAGCCAGCCTTCAGATGAGATAGGAAACTGAGGTCCTGTATGTCCTAACATAGTATTATTGAAGACAACCGTGATTTTTTTCCTCTAATCATTGAATAAAACTATAACAAAGCAGAAAATGTGAGAAATACTTAGTAGGTCTGGCAGCATCTGTTGGAAGAGAAACAGGGTTAAATTTTCGAGTTGAAGACCCAAATCTTGGGAAGGAGAAAAGGGAGCTTGTAAAGCTATAGGGAAGGTTGGGAGGCATGCATCTTTTTTTGTGCAAAACTGATGTGACCATGAGGATGAGTTACAAACAATCTTATATGGTCAGTGAGTGAATAAGAGCAGTTATTGTAGAATTTATTAGAGTCCAGAAGGCTGCAAGGTGCCCAGGTGCTGTTCCTGAAGCTTGTTTTAGGCCTCAGTGTGACAGTCTAAGAGGCCACAGACATCAAAGTTGCTGGTGAACGCAGCAGGCCAGGCAGCATCTCTAGGAAGAGGTACAGTCGACGTTTCTGGCCGAGATCCTGCATCCTGATGCAGGGTCTCGGCCCGAGACGTCGATTGTACCTTTTCCTAGAGATGCTGCCTGGCCTGTTGCGTTCACCAGCAACTTTGATGTGTGTTGCTTGAATTTCCAGCATCTGCAGAATTCTTTGTGTTTAAGAGGCCACAGAGCAGTTTTCAATATTAATTCTCAATTAGAATGACTAACTAGCCCTTTATTTAATTGCTGCTGTTCGGATTATGCAATGCGCAAATTAAGTGCCGCAAAACTAGCAGACAGATCACTTCCAAGAACTTTATTGTTTATTGTCTAAAAATGCTTCGGAACACTAGGAAAGGGAGAAAAGTAGCATGTAAAAGCAAGCTCTTTCAAGTTCAGACATTGTTGTAATGGGAATCATTACAGGGCTGGAGCCCACAGTCAGAGATCAGTTGATTTTATTAGGTGATGTGGCTGAGGCAAGACTCTTTAATGTCCTAATGTGCTGGGATTTTTGCACGGGGTCTTAATTTATTTCCTCATTAGTCCCCCTGACGATTCAGTACTGCCTCAGATTGGATAGCATGTCAGATCAAATTAGTATGGACCTTGAGTCTGAAACCTGAGGTGATAGCACTGCTAACTGAGCTAAGCTAGATGTATGTCTGTGTACATTTGGAGAGGATAAAATGACGCCAAAGTCTCTGTCAAAACAGTTGTATAGTTTATCTTCCACCAATACTGTAAAGGGCAATTATTTTTTGGCAACCACATCTGATAATTCAGCAGCTGTTTCCCTCCAGGATCATTTAACTTTGCCTGAAAAACTTTAAAAGCCTTTTCAAATGAAGCTCACATGGGCTCTCAGCTGGCATCATCTCCACCAAGACTAAACAAAGGCTTGTTAGGTGGAATTTTCACTCAGCCTCGAATTCCCATGACACATAACCATGTGTGTATGTGGGGCATGGAGGCTTGTATCCCTCTCACAGTATACTTGCTGAAAAAGGACCTTGTGCTTTCCTGGCATATATGACGAATAAACTCTTCTTGGGCATCCAGCCGGGTACAGGTATAGATTTTAACTGACGTTTCCATGAAAAAACTCTGCTATCTTCATCAGGGATGATGCCTAGGTATGTCTAGCCCGGGGGTATTTATACGCCTGTAGTCCATCCCTCCTGATGGGCTAAGCCATCGAAATAAAACAAGAGAAAATGAATTTTAACTAAGAGAAAAGTCTCACTCCAAGTAAGAACTGGAATTCAATTGTAAACGTGGTGGGACAGCAGAAACCTGATTGGATGAGGACTAACCAATCAGGGCCAATGAACGATGAGGGTATATATACAACCAGACTAGACATGCCCAGGCACTATTGCAGAGTTTGTCATGAAACATTGGTTAAAATTGGTACCTGTAGCCGTCTGGAAGCCTGAAAAGGGTTTATTAGTATGCATGCTATTCAATAACATGGAGTTCCACAGTTGTTATTTTGGCTGTCATTGGGTAATTGTTACCTCAGTGTCCATACATTACTTTGGACTACTCAGTTCTGATTCCCATCACCCCATCTCACCAGGTATCAAACTTCTAAGAGAGAGTGAGGAAAAGGGAAAATATGGATCAATGCTTCCCAGAAACTTATAGAAAATAAATCAACAAGTTAGGAAAACAGAAAGCAATGAAAAAAAAATGGGTTAAGTAGAATGAGAAATTGTGTCAGGGCAATGACTTCTTGTCGGAACATCAACCTGAAACGTCTGCTAGAGCAGCGGTCCCCAACCGCTGCGCCGCAAAGCATGTGCTACCAGGCCGCGAGGAAACAATATGATTTGGCAATAGGAGTCAGCTGCACCTTTCCTCATTCCCTGTCACGCCCACTGTTGAGCTTGAACACACGCGCTGTCATTACCCGTGCGTCATCCATGTCAGCGCAGGAAGGAGATCAGCTCCTCGAGCTTACAAATGGCGGCGGGCAGAAAAGTATGTTTGACAGAACATGTCTGCCGGCATTCTGGATCAAAGCCAAGGCTAAGTATCCCGAGATAGCCACGAAAGCACTGAAAACGTTGCTTCCAGTTCCAACATATCTCTGCAATGAATGCAACGAAAACTAAATTGCGGTATAGACTGGACATAAGGAACCCCGTTCGAGTATCGCTGTCTCCCATCACCCCTCGATGGCACCGTCTTGTTGCAGGAAAACAAGCCCAGGGCTCCCACTGATTCAGTGATATTGGTGTGTTGCAATGATTTTATATGTTCATACGAGGAAAATATGTGCTGTGTGGTTAATATCCAAACATTACTTAAAATGTTATGATGCTATTGACTTACTTATATAACCATATAACAATTACAGCACGGAAACAGGCCATCTCTGTCCTTCTAGTCTGTGCCGAACTCTACTCTCACCTAGTCCCACCAACCTGCACTCAGCCTATAACCCTCCATTCCTTTCCTGTCCATATACCTATCCAATTTTTCTTTAAATGATAATATCAAACCTGCCTCTACCACTTCTACTGGAAGTCCGTTCAACACTTTCTTCAAGCTCCCCTGATAATTGACTTATCACTATATTCACAAGAGGAAAATATGCACTGAGTGTTTAATATAAAATTCGTTAGATAAACTCTTTTAGAAACGAAATTGAGTGTATTAACCACTTATCACCTATATTCCGGTCGTGATTAACACCGCCCCCCCCCAAACAGAATCGCTAAAATCGATTTGTAAGGAGGGGGGATCGGCATGTACACGCATGCGCACACAGGTGCCCGCGCAAGGCTTCATGGTCATTGTAGTCTTTCTTGGGGTAAACACAACGTATTTGACTGCTACTCTTGTCCGTTGGCAACCCTACCCCCCTACACCCCCCGGTCGGCCGGTCCGCAAGATTATTGTCAATATTAAACTGGACTGCAATTCAAAAAAGGTTGGGGGCCCCTGTGCTAGAGGAACTCAGTGGGTCAAGCCGGGTCTGTGGCAAGAAAGGAATTGTCGCCATTTTGGATTGAGACCCTTCATCCAGTCATGACACAAAAATTCGACAATTCCTCCACTGTCCACCCCCCAACCAGAGATTCAACTTGACCTACTAAATTCCAACAGCAGATTGTTTGTTGCTTCATAACCCAGTTCTACAGTCTCTTTTGTTTCCAATGCAAAACATTAATTCTCTCTCCATAGCTATGGTCTCACCTGAGTACTTCCAGCACATTCTTTTCAGATTTCCAGAAACAGCAGTATGTTTTAATTCTAAGAGGCGCTTCTCTCTGGTATCCAGGTCAATATTTATCCTGCAATTAACATCCATAACTGGTCCGCTGGTCATTATTACATAGCCACTTGTGGAAGCTTGCTGTGCGCAAAATGGCTGCTGCATTCTTCAAATTACAAAAGCGACTACACTTCAAAAAACATTTAATTGGCTGCAAAAAGGTTCAGGACATCCTGAGAGGCACACAAAACATTCTATAATTAATGCAAATCATTATTTTCTTTTTGACGAAGAGGTTTCCCATAACACCAACCTAACTATGTCATTTAGATGTTCTTTCACCTGCTGTGCATTTCCAGCACTTAAGGAATTTTCACTTCTTAAAGACTTTTCTTCTGCAAGATGCAAACATATTAAATATTTTCCCCAGAGGTGTCCTAGATATTCAGTGAAAATTAATCACTTTGGCTATATCAAGCTGTTCACGGTCCCTGGCTGCTTTGAAGCAGAGGTTTACGTTCTGAGCCAACAGTGACTGATTTCAGGACTGTTAAGCTTGAAATGCCTTCATATTAAAAATGAAAATTACTAATTGTTTTAGAAATAAAATAGAAGTAGTAAAGGTACAGAGCATCTTGGAGAAGATGGGTTTGCCATTTTAGCTGCATCAAGATCCATGTACCTAAACAATTTTTAAAAAACATTGCCTTTAGAAAAATGATCTCAATGAAACCTACAGTATTCCTGTGGGCATAACAGGGTAGATGTGGAATTGATGTTTCCTGAGACTGGGATGTATGGAAAAACTGATCTTCACCTCAATATAAAGGGTCAGCCACTCAAGATGTTGATAAGAACAGAGCTCATGCAGAAGATGGAGAATCTGTGGAATTCAGTGCCCAACAGTGTTGTAGATGGGCAGCCACTGAATACATCCCAGTCATTGATTGGTTGATATTTAGATGCAATTGGAATCAAGGGTGTGGTGCAAGACAGTGGCACTGAGGTAAAAAGATCAGGCACAAAGAGCTGAATAGCCTAAACAAATACCAAAAGTCCCAAGCTTACTTGGAACACAGTTCCTCCTCTTGGTATCTTTTCCTTTAACTTGAGTTTAAAACAAAAAGTTCAAAGTAAATAAATTTATTATCGAAGTACATATATATTACCATATACAACCCTGAGGTTAATTTTCTTGTGGGCAATCACAGTAAAGTCGGAGGGCAGAGCATCATCATGATGGTGCTAAACGATGACTCCTTTGCTTGTATCTTCGGAAATAGCTCTATTTCTATCTTTGATATCTTTTTTTTTCCTTTCAAGTATAACATCCTGGTTTCACTGCTAATGTAATACTCTTTCTGTAGAAGCTGTGTCTGGGTTATGGTTAGAGATGATGGGTGCTTTGGAATGTGAGCCATCCAATGATGGGAGGGTTTTTTCGTGCCGTGTGCCTGACGCCAGAGTGATCTGGGTCTTTTGTTTGGCGGGAGATGAATAGAGAAGACGCTGGAGCAGAGCCATGACCCGACGGAGGCTGGGGAGATCAAAGAAGGATCAGCAAAGGGGAAACCGTGAGCTCCAACTTGGGCACATTAAACTGTTTCATTAAAATGGGCTGTTTTCCTTTTTTGCTTTTTCTTCACTAACACTGTAATCAAATTAAGAATTATAAAGCTAAATTGTTTAACTGTATGCTGTGAACTGTCTGTTGTTTCGTGGTACTGATGTGTAACAGGGGAACAAATCAGCAGCATCCACACAAACAGGGGGGTTTCGGGGTGGAAGCAACACACATCAAAGTTGCTGGTGAACACAGCAGGCCAGGCAGCATCTTTAGGAAGAGCTACAGTCGACGTTTCAGGCCGAGACCCTTCGTCAGGACTAACTGAAGGAAGAGTTAGTAAGAGATTTGAAAGTGGGAGAGGGAGGGGGAGATGCGAAATGATAGGAGAAGACAGGAAGGGGAGGGATGGAGCCAAGAGCCGGACAGGTGATTGGCAAAGGGGATATGAGAGGATCATAGGACAGGAGGCCCATGGAGAAGGAAAGGGGGGGGAACCCAGAGGATGGGCAAGGGGTATAGTCAGAGGGACAGAGGGAGGAAAAGGAGAGTGAGAGAAAGAATGTGTGTATAAAAATAAATAGCAGATGGGGTACAAGGGGGAGGTGGGGCATTAGTGGAAGTTAGAGAAGTCAATGTTCATGCCATTAGGTTGGAGGCTACCCAGCCGGAATATAAGGTGTTGTTCTTCCAACCTGGGTGTGGCTTCATCTTAAACGGAATATAAGGTACCACCTTACTAACTCTTCCTTCAGTTAGTCCTGATGAAGGGTCTCGGCCTGAAAGATCGACTGTACCTCTTCCTAGAGATGCTGCCTGGTCTGCTGCGTTCACCAGCAACTTTGATGTGTGTTGCTTGAATTTCCAGCATCTGCAGAATTCCTCTTGTTTGGGTTTCGGGGTGGACTCGCATCTCCATCTCACCCGTCTGGCAGGGCCGGAGATTGTCTTCCTAGGACTTACACAGCTGACAGACCATGAGGGTTACTCTAGGTTCTTCTGAAGACCCTGACCTGGAGTTACACTCTGACTACGATTCTTTGCAGGAATGGGACCTGCTCTTGGGGCATCATGACCGCCCGCTTTTTGATATCTCAAGGACGCCTTCAGGGTGCCAGATGTTTGGGGCTCTGGAGACGGGCTGATTCAAGGCTGGTGCCCCCAACTGAGGTGTTGCAGGAGAACACGGAAGATCAGAAGCAGTGGGCTAGCTGCCGTGGGGATGCTTGCAAAGAAAAAGAAATTCTGGATGTATATTGTACACATTTCTCTGACATTAAATGTACTTTTGAACCTAAGTACAAGAAACACAATAGAATTGATGAAAGACCACACCCAACAGGATGAGCAAACACCCATGTGCAACAGACAACAAACTGGGTGCAAATACAAAAAGAAAGAGAAAAATAAATAATAATAAATCCAACACATTACAGGATCCTGTAGCAGTTTAACACAATCTGATTACTTACACAGTCACAATCAAGTGGCAAACATCATTCACCAAAATCTTCCTTTAAAATACATACTCATAAATAAAATCACACCTTCCTATAAATACAAGCCTGATCCAGTTTTTGAGTTAGAATACCACAAGTTATATGTTAACTAATGAGTTAGTTCAGATAGGACAATCCATAATAACTGTCCAGATGTAATATTACAGGATAAACAAGTAAGAACAAATTATTTAATGTATATAGCCATACCAAAGACACATAACTTACAGAAATCATTAAATGAAAAACTCCAGAAGTGTACTGATTTAAAAGAGGAAATTGAAAGACTATGGAACATGAACAGGGTATACATTGTCTCAATAGTAATATTTGCAACTGGGGTCATCTCATAGGCACTACACAATAGCATTAAACAATGAGGGCTACACAATAATATCTACGTAAAACTTCAGAAAGACACAATACTAAATACCAGTAGAATAGTCCAAAAGTTCCTAGCCAATGACAAATGAGTGTGCTTGGCTATGCTCGTACCTCAGGTTTTACCAGCTTGAGCTGAGAAAACAAGTTTAAAAAAAATTAATAAATAAATAATAAACATTGAGAACATGAGATGAACAGACACTGTAATTGACTCCATAGGAAACAGTTCAATGATTGGGGCGAGTGAAGTTATCCCCGCCGGTTGAGGGGCAATAACTGTTTCTGAACCTGGTGGTATGGGTCCTGAGGCTCCTGGACCTTTTTCCTGCAAGAAGAGAGCCTGGCCTGGATAGGCATCCGTGATGATGAATGCTGCTTTCTTGCAGCAGTGCTCCATCTACATGTGCTCAATGGTGGGGAGGGCTTTACCCATGATGGACTGAGCTGTAACAACTACTTTTTGTAGGCTTTTCTGTTTAAGGGCGTTGGTCTTTCCATACCAGGCCATGATGCCACCAGTCAATATAATGTGCAGCACACATCTACATAAGTTGATCAAAATCTTTGATGAAATACAAAATATTTGCAACCATCTACAAAATTAGAGGGCACAGGACAGATGCTCTGAAATGTTAACACCAAGGAATTTAAAGTTGCTGACCCTCTCCGTCTCTAATCCCCCGAAAAGGTCTGGCTCATGGACCTCCAGTTCCATCCTCCTGAAGTCAATAATCACCTCCTTGGTATTGCTGACACTGAGCGAGAGGTTTCTGTTGAGGAGCCACTCTGCTAGATTTTCAATCTCAGTCCAACATCAATACATTTATCCACCATCTCGGTTACTTTCAATGCTGTCCATGTCTTTGAGAATGAGTCTTTAATCAAGTCTGTCCAATTAAAAAGTGTATCTGATTTTACAAAGAAGCAATAATTTGATAAGATCCTGATGGCAACAGAATAGATAATAGATTTTATAGGTCTCATGGGAAATCAAATGGATGTATAAAAGATTAATTAAGGGTTAAATATTTTTCTGCACAATACATCTTGAGCTTTCAATATAGAGAGTATTGCTTTTAAATCACAGGGCAGAGATCACCATGGAGTTTAATTCCTCTATTCCCTTGGTTACAGGTCATCTAGCAGTAACCATGGCACAAGCACAAGACAGAAAATCTAACAGACGTTCATTTAAAATGGATCCAAGTTTCTCTAGTGAATGTGTATTTTCAAAAACAAACAGTTAAGAGCCAGTTATCTTTTGTCAGCTGCAAACAGATGGTGAACTGCTACTAAAGGATAAGTATGACAAAGCTATTCGGTTATGAATTAATATACAGCGTTAGAACCTATGAGATAGATCAGTCGCACCAGCCATTGGAGAGCTGGGAAGGGACGTTGGATCTAACTCAGGAAAGGAAATGGAGGAAATTCTACAGATTAAAAGTTAAAGGGACACTAAATGGTCAAAGGCTCTATCAAACTGGGTTTGGGCATAAAAGGTTCAATTAGTATCTAGGCAAGGAGACGGGATTTTGTGTATTGGTAATTATGGAACTAAGAGTCCCAAGTTAATTGTTTGGGGAACCTGCGGTTGATTTGGAATGGGGAGGAGAGGGGAGGTGGGATTGAAGGACGCAGAAGGACTACAAGGTAATATAGCAAAATATAGTACTTTCCTTAATGGGACTCAGATTTGGGAGGAGCTCGAAAGAGTTAAAAAAAACTCTTGTCCAGGGAATGCTTAGTCCTAGAACAGCATGGACTAATTTTAATACTAACTCTCCAGTGGTACAGGATCCCCAAAGAAATTCTCAGACAGATTTATAGAACGATACAAAACAAAGTGGGAAATAATGTTCATTATTTGAATGTATCCTTTTAAATATATTATTCTATATGACCAAACTTCTGGCCAATTGCTCACCAAAACTTATCTGCAAGAATTGCTAAACAATTACGTTTGATTTTACTCTGCCTTGTACTGTGTGATACCAGCTGTGTGGGGACTGGTGAAAGCCAGGATTGAACCTGTCCTCTGAGGCAAGTACTGGGGTTCGGCTTGGATATAAAATTAGAACCCAATCCAAATTGAAACTGACCAAAAGAAAAGTGAACTTAACCCAAACCTGGAAACTTGTAATCTTTTTCCAGACCACAGGCATAATGGCAGTTACATAGAGTACTAATCAAATTCCCTGAAATAACTTATTAGCTGGTTTCCTTGAAAAGCACTGAAAATTTAGAAGGCCAGCACAGCTGCAACTCTCATTGGTCAATGTAACCAGCTGAGGAAAGTTAAACAGTATAGAACGGGTCAGCGAATAACCTCCGAGGATTCCACACCAGGCTTTGAGAGACCAAATGCCTTTCATTCCACGAGTGAAATTTGGCTCTAGAGACGGTGGTTGTTCCCTGGCATCTTACAGATAGAACTTATTCAGATTGCAGCCTGACCAGTCTAGCCTGTTAGTGATGTCACTGGTCACATATGAAAACATGCCTCATCCGTTTGATTGCCCCTGAGGCTTTGCGCTTCAGCGCTAAGTGGGTAGCCTATGACTGAAATGGTCACCGTGCATTACCAGTCTTGCAGTTGCATTTGGATCCAAAGAATTTCCAGGAGGTAATTTTACTGTGGTGTTACTGTGATTTGTTTAGTTGTAGTTTCTGGGACAATGTTACACTGTCAGCAGTACTGCCACGTGGAGGAGATATGAAACCGAGGATCCATCCATCCACAATACGTTGACTGAGCAAGCAGGTCATGAGCACCTGGACAATTAATCTTTGATCTATTTATCAACTGAAAGATGTGGAAGGTTCTTTATAAATGCAGGCATTTCCTTTCACTTTGCATTTCAGAATGAGACTGAACAAGAAGGATCCCAGAATAATGCTTTTAAAGCTAAAGGAAGCTAGATAGGTTAATCATTCTGAAGAGCAATTAATTATTAATGCACTCAGAGTCAACTCAAGCTTGGTGTGAGGGGAAATTGTTTTTGCATTGGTAAGGCAGCAACTGTTAAAAATGCTGCAGGTTAATAGGTTGGGAGGGGGATTGGGGGAGTGTGTTGATGATGATGGGCACACATCCACATATAAACATCAGAGGAATTCAGCACTGAGCTACCACTTCCTTTGCTTTGTGTTCACATGAGTGGAATGATATCAGTGCCCACTTTGCCACAGACTGGAAATGATCAAGATATAAAGAAGTTGCAGTTGGCTTTCAGGCCTTTGGCACAGGTCAGGCAGGGCTATAACCTTATTGAAATACTTGAGGCTGCCCTACTTAATTGCTGTGAATATTGTTCAGAACTCTCCACAGCAGGTGGTTTGCCTGATTGCAAATCCTTATCCTAATCTCAAATTTTTATCCTAATCAGATTAACCCTTGTGGCACTGCAAACAACATGTGCCCCCCCCCATCCTGACTCTGTTTAACAGAAGGGGAAGAGGGTGGAAAGAAAACAAGATTAAAAATTAATAATTCAAAAGCAGAAGGTCCCTTTCCCAAGTCTCAGCTCACTTTTCAGTCCCTTCTTTCCTCTGATTTCAAAGGTAGGAACTTGCTCACTTCACTTATCCGATGGTCCTTAATGAACGGGGGTGCGGGGGAATAGTTAAAAAATATTTTTTAAAAAGTCTCACTGAAGAATGTAAATAGCCACTGACTCCTGCCCCACTTCTGGTCAATAACTGTGCTTAGTGGAGAAGGAGAATTCGGGACTGATGCCTGTGTGAAGAGGGATGAAGGGCCTCGACCCAAAACATCGACTATACATTGCCCTCCATAGGTGCTGCCCGTATCTTGCATATAGCCCTGAAAGAATTGTGGACCATCTCACAAACTATCCTCATTGACCTCATTAACCACCACACAAACTGAGGTGGAAGTAAATCATTCTCGATATTGATTGTGCTGGGAATAGTGGCAACAGTAGCAGTACTCCAGCCTTTTTATTGACTACTGCTCTCCTTGTCTGGTTCTCACCAATAAAGAAAAGCTGGGAGACCAGTGCACTATTCTCATTCTTAAAAATAGCAGCTGGACTGGCATTAGAACTGGAGCCATATGCAGATGGGATAATGAGTTGGTGCAGACTGAAATATAATGGGAGATAACGGATATGAGTCATAGCAAACATTCACTCATCTCGGGCCAAAGGATTTATGAGCAAATACCATAACCTTTAAATATGTCCATCTTCATTAACACTTAATATTCCCCAGAAAGATCAGGTGCATTACATGTGTGTATGGCATTACTCACCTGTTTGACACACAAAGAAAAAGAGAATATTTGTATGCAGAATGATCCCAAATAACAATGATTAACTCTCTTTCTAGCTAGGTGGCATATTGGTTGGGAGAGCACAGGGAAAACAGCACTGTGGGATTTGGTTAAAGAGAGTGGGCCTCAGAAGACACACAGAATAGAAAGGTCAGGGCCAATCCCTCATTTTAGGAGCTCCTGGAATGCACTTTCCACTTTAATGGATGAGAAATTGTGGCTACTGCATAGGGTAGTCAAATGTCAAATGTCTCACATACAGTATAACGTATAGCTATTGGGCATGTAAAAAACCGTATTTGATGAGAATGGAGTAAATGGGATGTATATGTTTTAGCATCTCTCTATATGATTCTATATTTCCTGCAATAGAATAAGACCCAACACACATTACAAACTGATAATGATGATACTGATAATAAATCTTACATAAAGAAGGAAAACAGACCAAGTGAAACAAGACTCACTTGATTATCCAAACAGCAATTTGAGGCATCAGTGATGATGAACAGAGTGGCAGCTAATTATGAGTAGGTTCTAGCAAGTACAGGCATGTGAGGCAATACAGGCCAGGCTTTACATGAGGAGAAATAACAGTGAGGCTTCTAAAGATTCCTAGTTTAACACTTTGGTATTCACTGTTCTTGCATAGAGGGAGACTGCACCTATAAGATGCAGCAATGGATTAATCAAATCTTCAGAGGGGTGAGAGACCCCCAATGTGTTTAACAGCAAGAGAATCATGTTAGCAAAAGGAATGCAGTTAATTTAATGAGGCAGAGGGTATAGCTGTCAATCTTTGGTAGGAGACAAAGTTATCACCAAACCAGATCTGTACAGTTCAAATAATACAAATGTTCATAACTTTAGCCAAGAATATCCAGCCTTTTGCTAAACCAGAACACAACACTACATTCTGAAATACGCTAGCATTTTGCTGTTCACTACACATAAAAGACTCAGAATGTGGCTGTGCTTAATTCTGCTGAACCTTGAGGGTGTGGGACAGTTAAGGTAGAAATAAGTAATCGCGCAAGCTATGAAGAGAAACACTTTAAACAATTAGACAAGGTTTGTGTGGTAAGACTGTCCATCAAACTTAGACACACAATGGTGGACTGCTCATTGAAAAACATGGCACAAAGAAAAATCTTGTGGTCTAGAGTCAGAAGTATACACACAAACCATGTAAATTGTGCAAGAGAATATCAAAGAGTTATGTAATCAGGAGCAATTTTAGGAAGTGATTCAATGGAGATCAAAGGAAATGACACAAAAAGCTTGTGAACTGAGCCGTTGTACCTTTCACAGGTAAGGAGTGAATACAACACCAGTGCTAAAAGTCCCTCTTTCTCTTCAAAAAATGGCAAATCGTAGGTGCCGTAGATGTACAAAAGTTAAACAGACGTGTAGTACAATTAGAGACTGGAATAAACAAGATGCATGGGTTTTAATAGCTTTTCAGATCTTAGAATCTAGATGTAAATTACAGCCTGCAAACGCATGCTGTGCTCTCCATGAACATCACCACTCCACTGGAGTCTGCAACATCGTTGTGTGGAGGTGGGACATGCACTTAAAATGTGCTGTGCAAGGTTTTCCACCACACTCGTTGCTCAGTACCAAATCTGCAACTTGGAGGAAGCTTGACAGCTCCATGGTGAAAAGAACTGGTGCTGTAGGACTGTAACCTACTTAGAATTAAATCGATTATGTTCCTTCAAATTTGCGCCCTGTTTTGAAGCAGTAGGATTACTTAATCCAGTGTTTGGTTAACTTACAGCAGCAGCAAGCAAATTTTGTAACTTCCTTGAGGGCCCAATCTACATAACGCACTGTGCTCAGCACTAAATGAGCCCCAGTTGATCTGGGCCTCAACAAAAGCAGGGAATCTTCCGGGGAATTAAACTTAAGGCTCTAAGCAATATACTGATTAATCAGGATTGTTGTGTTCCGCTACAAGAAACATGGCGAGCACCAAGACTCTGGAGAGATAAACAGCCTCCTCAGTTGCGTTGATTTCTTGTAACCACCTAGCAACAACCCAGAAGGGATGGGTGTGCATGCCTCTTCTTCTCCCGATGTCTATATAAACTCACCAGCCCTCTTCTGCTGACAATCACTTCTGAATAAAAAAAAATCCTGAGAGTTCAGCTTTTCATCTCCCAAGGAGAACCCCAGGCATTTAAAATTATAGCAATTCCAATGTCAGTAAAACTATTTTTTTAAGGCACAACAGCATTCCATTAAGAAACAAAGTCTTGGTACAACATTCAGTGTTTGGAAACCCATGCCATGATACAGTTGTTATCGATTCCACTTCCTGGCCTGTGCTAACTAGAAAATGGGAATCATAGACCACCACACAAGCCCCAGTTGCTTTAACAAATAGATATTACAACAGAGGATTTTATTTCCCAGCCTTTCTGCTCACTGCCTGTAGACACTGGGAAAGTTTTCTGTGATGTTCTTGCCAACCCAAGTTGTCAAATCTCTAGGACTTTTCCTGAGTCTCTGGGACTTCAGGATTAATCTGCTCAACAGCAGAGCAAAATCTGTGAGAGAATCCCTTTGGTTGTTGTGAAATGCACAAGTTTTAGAGTCATAGAAACAGAGAAACGTAGAAAACCTACAGCACAATACAGGCCCTTTGGCCCACAAAGCCGTGCCGAACATGTCCTTACCTTAGAACCACCTACGTTTACCCATAGCCCGCCATTTTTCTAAGCTCCATATATCCATCCAGGAGTCTCTTAAAAGACCTTATCATTTCCACTTCTGCCACCGCCGCCGGCAGCCCATTCCACACACTCACCACTCTTCGTAAAAAACATAACCCTGACATCTCCTCTGTACCTACTTTCAAGCACCTTAAAACTGTGCCCTCTCATGCTAGACATTTCAGCCCTGGGAAAAAGCCTCTGACTACCCACACGATCAATGCTTCTCATTATCTTGCACACCTCTATCAGGTCACCTCTTGTCCTCCTCCGTTGCTCCAAGGAGAAAAGCCGAGTTCACTCAACCTATTCTCATAAGGGATGCTCCCCAATCCAGGCAACATCCTTGTAAATCTCCTCTGCACCCTTTCTATGGTTTCTATGTCCTTCATGTAGTGAGGCGACCAGAATTGAGCACAGTACTCCAAGTGGGGTCTGACCAGGGTCCTATATAGCTGCAACATGACCTCTCGGCTCCTAAACTCAATCCCATGATTGGTGAAGGCCAATGCACCATATGCCTTCTTAATCACAGAGTCAACCTACGTAGCAGCTTTGAGTGTCCTATGGACTCGGACCCCAAGAGATCCCTCTGATCCTCCACACTGCCAAGAGTCTTGTCTTTAATGCTATATTCTGCCATCATATTTGACCTACCAAAATGAACCACCTCACACTTATCTGAGTTGAACTCCACCTGCCAATTCTCAGCCCAGTTTTGTATCCCATCAATATCCTGCTGTAACTTCTGACAGCCCTCCACACTATCCACAACACCCCCAACCTTTGTGTCATTAGCAAATTTACTAACCCATCCCTCCACTTCCTCATCCATAGAAACATAGAAACATAGAAAATAGGTGCAGGAGTAGGCCATTCGGCCCTTCGAGCCTGCACCGCCATTTATTATGATCATGGCTGATCATCCAACTCAGAACCCCGCCCCAGCCTTCCCTCCATACCCCCTGACCCCCGTAGCCATATCTAACTCCCTCTTAAATATAGCCAATGAACTGGCCTCAACTGTTTCCTGTGGCAGAGAATTCTACAGATTCACCACTCTCTGTGTGAAGAAGTTTTTCCTAATCTCGGTCCTAAAAGGCTTCCCCTCTATCCTCAAACTGTGGCCCCTCGTTCTGGACTTCCCCAACATCGGGAACAATCTTCCTGCATCTAGCCTGTCCAATCCCTTTAGGATCTTATACATTTCAATCAGATCCCCCCTCAATCTTCTAAATTCCAATGAGTACAAGCCCAGTTCATCCAGTCTTTCTTCATATGAATGTCCTGCCATCCCAGGAATCAATCTGGTGAACCTTCTTTGTACTCCCTCTATGGCAAGGATGTCTTTCCTCAGATTAGGGGACCAAAACTGCATACAATACTCCAGGTGTGGTCTCACCAAGGCTTTGTACAACTGCAGTAGTACCTCCCTGCTCCTGTACTCGAATCCTCTCGCTATAAATGCCAGCATACCATTCGCCTTTTTCACCACCTGCTGTACCTGCATGCCCACTTTCAATGACTGGTGTATAATGACACCCATGTCTCATTGCACCTCCCCTTTTCCTAATCGGCCACCATTCAGATAATAATCTGTTTTCCTATTTTTGCCACCAAAGTGGATAACTTCACATATAACCACATTAAATTGCATCTGCCATGAATTTGCCTACTCACCCAACCTATCCAAGTCACCCTGCATCCTCTTAGCATCCTCCTCACAGCTAACACTGCCACCCAGCTTCGTGTCATCCGCAAACTTGGAGATTCTGCATTTAATTCCCTCATCCAAGTCATTAATATATATTGTAAACAACTGGGGTCCCAGCACTGAGCCTTGCGGTACCCCACTAGTTACCGCCTGCCATTCTGAAAAGGTCCCGTTTATTCCCACTCTTTGCTTCCTGTCTGCTAACCAATTCTCCACCCACACCAATACCTTACCCCCAATACCGTGTGCTTTAAGTTTGCACACTAATCTCCTGTGTGGTCATTTATAAAAATCACAAAGAGTAGAGTCCCAGAATAAATCCCTGAGGTACCCCACTGGTCACCAGCCTCCATGCAGAATATGACCAGTCTACAACCACTTTTTGCCTTCTGTGGGCAAGCCAGTTCTGGACCCACAAAGCAATGTCCCTCTGGATCCCATGCCTCCTTCTTTTCTCAATAAGACTTGCATGGGGTAGCATATCAAATGCCTTGCTAGAAATCCATATACACTACATCTATGGCTCTACCTTCATCAATGTGTTCAGTCACATCCTCAAAAAATTCAATCAGGCTCGTAAGGCATGACCTGCCTTTGACAAAGCCATGCTGACTATTCCTAATCATTTTATGCCTCTCCAAATTTTCATAAATCCTGCCTCTCAGGATCTTCTCCATCAACTTACCAACCACTGAAGTAAGACTCACTGGTCTATAATTTCCTGGGCTATCCCTTCTCGCTTTCTTGAATAAGGGAACAACATCCGCAACCCTCCAATCCTCCGGAACTTCTCCTTCATTAAGTACCTCTGCCATCTCCTCCGGTTCCATACACACTTTTCCACTGTCACACTTGATTGGTCCTATTCTTTCATGTCTTATCCTCTTGCTCTTCAAATACTTATAGGATGCCATAGGGTTTTCCTTAATCCTGTCTGCCAAGGCCTTCTCATGGCCCCTTCTGGCTCTCCTAATTTCATTCTGAAACCCCTTCCTGCTAGCCTTATAATCTTTAAGATCTCTATCGTTACCTTTTTTGTTGAACCTTTCGTAAGCTCTTTTCTTCTTGTCTAGATTTACAACAGCCTTTGTACACCACAGTTCCTGTACCCTACCACCCTTTCCCTATCTCATTGGAATGTATCTACATAGAACCCCACAAAAATATCCCCTGAACATTTGCCACATTTCTTCCGTGCGTTTCCCTGAGAATATCTGTTTCCAATTTATGCTTCCAAGTTCCTGCCTGATAGCCTCATATTTCCCCTTACTTCAATTAAACGTTTCCCTAACTTGTCTGTTCCTATCCCTCTCCAATGCTATGGTAAAGGAGATAGAATTGTGATCACTATCTCCAAAATACTCTCCCACTGACAGACCTGACACCTGACCAGGTTCATTTCCCAATACCAAATCAAGTACAGCCTCTCCTCTTGTAGGCTTATCCACATTTTGGACTATCTCTCTACCAACTAGAAAGTACCCATCACATGAATCCCATTTAACAGGACTTGATCCATTGCCTACCATGCTTTGCTCATCCAAATACTTCATAACTGCTTTGTGAGTCTTTCCTTTCAGACAGAGCAATCTAGTTAGCAACTACATTCTTGATTAAATATTAAATCTTCCTCTGACTACCTGTTCCCCTTACACAAAACCCATGCCTCCACATTTTAGGTACCTTGGCTATTCTTTTCTTCATGATAGAATGTGTAAGATTGAAAAAAAGTCTGGTGGACTCAGTGGGGAGGAAGCAATCGTGATGGTACCTTTAGGAATACTTCCAAACAGAGCAGACTACAATGGACTGGTATAACGATGAATCTGACTCATGTCTGCTTCACTCCCAGGTACTAGGCTGAATATGCACACACTTGGATTTCAGGCAATGATGGAATCAGCTCCTCCTGTGATGCCCTCACAGTTGAATAATCTAGTGATAGTCGAAAAACTGATCATCTGTGCAGCTGTTGGCATGCGGATCAGCAACTTCACATGATCTGTGCCATACAAAGGGATTTGAAAGCGGTCTCATCACTAGTTGAGCTTAGATAAGACCATAAGACAAAGGAGCAGAAGTCGGCCATTCGGCCCATCGAGTCTGCTCCCCCATTTTATCATGAGCTGATCCATTCTCCCATTTAGTCCCACTCCCCCGCCTTCTCACCATAACCTTTGATGCCCTGGCTACTCAGGTACCTATCAATCTCTGCCTTAAATACACCCATTGACTTGGCCTCCACTGCTGCCCGTAGCAACAAATTCCATAGATTCACCACCCTCTGACTAAAAAAATTTCTTCGCATTTCTGTTTTGAATGGGCACCCTTCAATCCTTAAGTCATGCCCTCTCGTACTAGACTCCCCCATCATGGGAAACAACTTTGCCACATCCACTCTGTCCATGCCTTTCAACATTCGAAATGTTTCTATGAGGTCTCCCCTCATTCTTCTAAACTCCAAGGAATACAGTCCAAGAGCGGACAAACGTTCCTCATCTGTTAACCCTCTCATTCCCGGAATCATTCTAGTGAATCTTCTCTGTACCCTCTCCAACGTCAGCACATCCTTTCTTAAATAAGGAGACCAAAACTGCCCACAGTACTCCAAATGAGGTCTCACCAGTGCCTTATAGAGCCTCAATATCACATCCCTGCTCCTATATGCTATTCCTCTAGAAATGAATGCCAACATTGCATTCGCCTTCTTCACTACCGACTCAACATGGTAGAAACCCCCTGGACAAGAGGTTTACTTGCAGTCCACCAATCCCTTGAGTTTAACAACTCCTTGCACATGGGTAAATGAGCATATTTAATGAGATTTGGAGGAGTAACTAAAAGCTTGGAAAACGAGGTAGACATTTTATGGGAATATTTAAAGGGAGGCAGAGGATTGGAAGAGAATCCAGAACTCATGGAAAGGGGTGGGGGAGGGAAGGGTCCTCAAATAAGGTTGCATCAGGGGCAGGATAGATAATACCTTAAAATGCATCCATATGTATTTGCACAGTATAAAAGCAGAATCTCTTTTCTAAAGGTACCAACAGAGAATTCTCCCCTTGGATCTCATTTCTCTCAGTGTTTGCAAGCCCAGCCCATTATTGCAAAGAGAATTAGATACAAATTACTGCTGACTTGCAACATGTGTTCTAGCCAATCAAATGTCATCAAGCAGAGGCCAGTAACTGGCCTTTGTAATATCCAGACATTACTCAAGAGTCTTGGCAGCTTGTGGTCAGGGAGTCTTGGGATCATTTTCACTTCTAACTTGACTGTTTTGGTTGGAAAAAAATATCCAAGGAAATATTGAGGTTTCTTGGCCAGTCTTCAAAGAATAAACTGGAGCTGTCAGGGTAGGAAATATTCATCATAATTAAACAGACTATATACTTCCAGTCAGTTCTTAGCAGACCATAGGACTAAGTCAAAACATTTTCCATAAAAGGGATTTTATTTTTGTTCTGAATTAAATTTTGCGAAACCCTCTGGTCAATTTCCAGAATCTCTGAGTTAGCTGATTGTTAGGGCTTCCGTGGTAGGTGGATTAACTGGATCCAACCAATTATAATTATAGGAAATCATGCAGAATGCAGCTCTCCAATTGTTATGCTGCAGCCTCCTCCTGGAAGCTGTGTGCATGTTCACACCAGAAAAGACAAAAGTGAAGCCTAGCCCAGTTGAGCTGCCGGATTTACACATGCAAGTAATTTGAATCCATTATGTCTGTGGAAGAAAGGAGTCAATACTCTTACTGACTCCAGCAAACAGCCCAACACCATGACACATAATGTCGGCTGCCCACATGCAAGTTGATAATAAAATGGACTAAAAGATCTAATTTGGATCCTCCTTTAAAAAAAAAGCCTGGTACGGTAGGTGAGGCAAAGTTATGCCCTTTTGGACCTGAAGGCCACTGTAAGAAGATGATCAATTATGTGGCAGCCCTGATTAAGTTGTATTCTGATAACTTGGTCCAGATGTTTCTAACAATGCTGATGCAAAATGCCCACTGCATACTTCAAGGGATGTGGATAAATTTCTGCATCAAAGGTTATCATGGGACCCTAGTGATATGGTATTGAGATAAGTGATTAATAAGATGATAGACCATAAAACATAGGATAAGAATTAGGCCATTTGGCCCATCGTGTCTGCTCCGCCATTCAATCATGGCTGATCCTTCTTTTCCCCTCCTCAGACCCAGACCCTGGCCTTCTCCCCGTAAGCTTTGATGCCATGTCCAATCAAGAACCTATAAATCTTTGCCTTAAAAAACCCAACAACATGGCCTCCACAGCTGCTTATGGTAACAAACTGCACAAGTTCACCAGCCTCTAGCAAAAGAAATGTCTCCATATCTCTGTTTCAAATGGACGCCCCTCTATCTTGAGGCTGTGGCCTTTTGTTTTAGACTCTACCACCATGGGAATCATACTTTCCACAACTACTCAGTCTAGGCCTTTCAACATTCAAAAGCTTTCAATGAGATCCCCCCTATCCTTCAAAATTCCAGTTAATACAGGTCCTCAGCCAAACTTTCCTCATGTGATAACCTTTTCATTCCGCGAATCAACCTTGTGAACATCCTCTGAACCCTCTCCAATGCCAGCTCATCTTTTCTTAGCAGAAGAACCCAAAACTGTTCACAATACTCAAGGTGAGGCCTCATCAGTGCCTGAGAAAGCCTCAAATTACATCCCTGCTCTTGTACTCAAGCCCTCTTGAAATGAATGCTAACATTGCATTTGCTTTCCTAGTCACCAACTCAACCTGCAAGTTAACCTTTAGGGTGTTGTGCACAAGGACTCCCAAGTCCCTTTGCATCTCAGATTTTTGGATTTTCTCCCTGTTTAGAAAATAGTCAGCACATTTATTTCTATTACCAAAGTGTATGACCATGCATCTTCCAACATTGTATTTCATTTGCCACATTCTTGTCCATTCTCCCAATCTGCCTAAGTCCTTCTGCAGCCAACCTGTTTCTTCAACACTATCTGCCCCTCCCCAACTTCCATATCATCTGCAAACTTGGCAACAAAGCTGTCTTTTCCAACATAAAAGAAGCAGTCCTCACACCGACTCCTGTGTAACACCAATAGTCACTGGCAGCCAACCAGACAAGGTTCTTTTTATTCCCACTCACTGCCTTCTACCCTTCAGTCAATGCTCTAACCATGTTAGTAACCTTCCTGTAATACCATCGGTTCTTAACTTGGTAAGAAGCCTCATGTGTGGCACATTGTCAAAGGTCTTCTGAAAGTCCAAATATACAATATCCACTGCATCCCCTTTATATATCCTACTTGTAATCTCCGCAAAGAATTCCAGCAGGTTTGTCAAGCAGGATTTTCCTTTAAGGGACCATGCAGACTATGTCCTATCTTGTCCTGTGTCACCGAGTATTCCATAACCTCATCCTTAACAATTGACTCCAACATTGTCCCAACCACAGAGGTCAGACTAATTGGTCTATAATTTCCTTTCTTCTGCGTCCCTCTTTTCTTCAAGAGTGGAGTGACATTTGCAATTTTTCAGTCCTCTGGAATGATTCCAGAGTTCAATGGTTCTTAAATGATCATTACTCATGCCTCCACAATCTCTACCGCTACCTCTTTCAGAATCCTAGGGTGCAGTTCATCCTGTCTGGGTGACTTATGTACCTTTAGGTCGTTCAGCTTTTTGAGTACCTTCTCCCTTGTAATAAAAAATACATTCACTTCTTTTCCCTCACACCCTTCAACATCTGACACACTGCTGATGTCTTCCACTGTGAAGACTGATGCAACATACTCATTTAGTTCATTTGCCATCTCCTTGTCCTCCATTATTATTTCTCCAGCCTCATTTTCTAGTTGTCCTATATCCACGTTCATCTCTCCTTTTTTTATATATACACTTGAAAAAGCTTTTTCTATCCACCTTGATATTGTTTGCTAGCTTGCTTCCATATTTCATCTTTTCCCTCCTAATGATTCTTTTAGTTGCTTTCTGTAAGTTTTTGAAAGCTTCCCAAAGCTCTATCTTCCCGCTAATTTTTGCCTTGTTGTATGCCCTCTCTTTTTTTTTTACATTAGCTTCAACTTCCATTGTCAGCCATGGTTGTACTATTTTGCCATTTGAGTATTTCTTTGTATTTGGAATACATCTATCCTACATCTTCCTCATTTTTCCCAAAAAACTCAAACCATTGCTGCTCTGCTGTCATTCCTGCTAGCAGCTCCTTGTAGTTTATTTTGGCCAACTCCTCTTTCCTTTCTTCTTCTTCATGTGCCTTGCGCGTTACACGCCTGGGTGATCATGGCTTTCCGCATCGAATGATCCCATGCAGCGTCAATGATATCTCGCACACTTAGATCTGTTAGTTCCTTCACAGTGTCCATATATTTTCTTCTTTGCCTTCCTCTTCCGCGTTTCCCAGGCATATGGCCTTGTAATGTAAGGCATTCTATTTCTCCCTTTCTGATGATATGGCCCATGAATTTAAGTTTCCTCTCATTTAATGTTCTCATTAAAGATCTTTTCGTATGGGCACGTTGGAGTACTGTCTCATTAGTTACCCTATCTCTATATGATATTTTCAGCATTCTTCTAAGAAACCACATTTCTGTTGCTTCTAAGTTTCTTTGGAGTTCTGGTGTTATAAGTCCATGTTTCGGAAGCATACAGCAAAATTGACCAGATGTAACATTTTAGTAGCCTAAGCCTTGTTGTCATAGAAATGGGTCTGTTGGTAAAAATGGGTTTCATTTTTTGGAAGTTGGTTTTGGCAATGGCAATTCTTATTTTTATTTCTACTTTATTTCTAGCATCTTGTGATATAAAGCTACCAAGGTAATTAAAGCTGGTCTTTTGTTCAACCTTTTGATTACCGATGTATAATTGGCAGTTGGGAGTATCCTGCTGTTGCTCTTTCCCTTACTCCACTGAAATACTGCTACGTCAGATTTTACATTCTCCCTATCAAATTTCAAGTTGAACTCAATCATATTGTGATCACTGTCTCCTAAGTGTCCTTTACCTTAAGCTCCCTAATTGCCTCCAGTATGTTACATAACACCCAATCCAGTATAGCTGATCCCCTAGAAGGCTCAATGACAAACTACTCTAAAAAGCCATCTTGTAGGCATTCAACAAATTCACTCTCTTGAGATCCATTACCACCCTAATTTCCCAATCTACCTGCATGTTAAAATCTCTCCATGACTATCATAACATTGCCTTTTTTACATGCCGTTTCTATTTCCCATTGTAACCTGTAGTGCAGATCCCAGCTACTGTTTGGAGACCTGTATATAACTGCCATCAGGGTCCTTTTAACCTTGCAATTTCTTAACTCCACCTAAAAAGGATTCAATGTCTTCCGATCCTATGTCACATCTTTCTAATGATTTGATGCCATTCTTTACCAGCAGAGCCACGCCACTCCCTCTGCCTACCTTCCTATCCCTCTGATACAATATGTAACCTTGGATATTCAGCTCCCAACTACAACCATCCTTCAGCCATGATTCAGTGATGGCATGACATCATACCCAACAATCTGTAAAAGTGTAACAAGGTCATCCACCTTATTTCTTATACTCCGTGCATCCAGATATAACATTTGAGTACTGTACTTGCTACCCTTTATGATACTGCATCCCTAATGATACTCACCCTGCTGGCTGCAATTCTGTCCTATCATCTGCCTAACCTTCCTGACAATCTGACTGCACGCTATCCTTGCTTTTTTACCATCCATCCTATCCTGAGTCCCTTCACTCCAGTTCCCATCCCCGTGCCAAATTAGTTTAAACACTCCCCAACAGCTCTAACAAACCTGCCAGCAGGAGCACTAGTCCCACTCAGGTTCAAGTGCAACCCGTCCCTTTTGTACAGATCATACCTCCCCCAGAAGAGATCCCAATGATCCAAGAACCTGAAGCCCTGTCCCCTGCACCAGCTTCTCAGCAACAAATTTATCTGCCAAATCATCCTGATCTACTCTCACTGGCGTGTGGCACAGGTAGCATTTCAGAAATTACTACCCTGGAGGCCCCGCTTCTCAGCTTTCTGCCTCGCTCTCTAAGTTCTCTCTAACCATGATAGACAAAAAGTGCTGAATGGCCTTCTACTGCCCCTACTTTCTGTATTTCTATATCACAAGCCAATTCATAGGAGCTTGATTTGGAAGGAACCATGTATTGGGTTTGCTGCCCGTAAATTCAAACGAAAATCTTAAGCCCTATCCAGAATAGATACTCACTAAAGGGAGGATATACTGCCTTTCAGCTTCAAAGGCTAGCTCACTTCACTGTTTATCCTCCATGGCAAATTTAGCTGCCAATATCCGCTACTTGAGGAGGGGATACCTAAACAGCTTAAAAACAAATCGTTTAATTTTTAAGTGATACACATTTAAATTTAGGTAAAATTCTTAAAACACATTTAAAACTCAGAAGATTTCTATCTTATAAAAAGTTTCCAAATAGAAAACAATTTCTAAAACACTCAGGAATTCCAAAATACAGGTACAATCCCCATTCACTAAAAAGACACATGAATGAGTTGCAGATGAACAGGTCATCCATCGCAGCAATTGAAGGCAGAGAAATGGATACTAGTCACCTCATCTTTCTGTCATTCTTCTCATTATTCCTTGATCATTCCTAACAAGCCTGACTGCTCTCTTACATTTGTACTGTTTTATTTTTGCTACTTAGTGACTTCACACAGATGTGATACTCTTTCAGATTCTTTTTTGTGAAATTCATATGTATGGTCTAAAAGCTTCTGGGGACTGGGATCCCAGAACCCAAAATTAACGCTCTGAGGGCTGACTCTCTGAATACACAAATCTCTGTTATATCGATAAATCAGCTATTTGATGTGCTAAGTGATAGCATCAGTCTTTGTGCAAGTTTCTTTGAACTAAATAACTTGTCTGGTTTGATGCAGCCCCAATTAACACAACTCTATTGCCTTGCACTGCATCTCTTAAGCAGCCAGGCCTCTGCTGTGGGCTAGCAGCCTGTGCTCTACAAACAGTGCTCTTTGTTTGCCAAGCTCTCCTTCTAACTTCAGACTGATTATTGCTTGCAATTTACAGTAAGAACTGAAGACTGGTTCTTGTTTATGACAAGATGCTGAGAAAGGAATATTTGATGCAAGTTTAACTTACTCAAAAACAACTCCTTGACTCCTTTGAAGAGTCAGTTACTGTGTTAAAAAGCTGAGCTTGGCAAAAACAACTCCAACCCTGGACAGTGAATATCCATCACATCCAAAGGTCAAAACATTTTAAGAAGAATATTGGATGAGGAAAAGAGGCAAGTTCTGAAGAAGTAAAACTTTTGAGAGGGCAGTCAAAATGTAAGGAAAGTGAACAGAGGCATACAAATGGGTTGGTTTGGGAAGACTGCAGTTTTCTTTGAAGATTGTAGCTTTGGAGGGACTTAGCAATGGCGGGGGATGGTTGCAGTGCAGAATTTCAATATGAGGAAGAAAATTTTAAAATCTAGATATTGTATTTTAGAATAAAATTCAGTGAATACAATAGTGACAGCTAAATAACATGAGTTTGCAAAAATGATGCTGGATGAGCCAAGGTTTACTGGAAAAGCCAGGAAAAGTTTTAACAGCTGAATTTGGGGGATGAGGGAAAAATAGATGGGTTGAGGCAGATGTGTAGTGTTATTGAGGCCTTTGTAGCAGAGAGAATGTCGAGTCCAAATTTCAGTTCTGGGTCAGGCCCAATTGCAAGACAGTCAGTTTGGTTTATCCAAGGTAACAACCAAGAAGGTATTTAGTTTGGTGGTGAGGGAACAGAGTTCTGATGGGGGTACAAGACAATGGGTTCAGCATTCCCACAGAAGGAAATCACTGCACATCCTGTATGTTCGAACACTTGTCTGACAAAGCACAAGCAGTGGAGGATACAGACTGCTGAACATGTTGCTGCTTCTTCACCCCCAAAGTGAAGACACATCACACAAGCACAATAGCACTGGGGATAAAACAAACTGCCTACGCTGCCGTTTCTCTGCCATGCCAGCTGCTATGGACTTGCTCCTTGGGGAAATTTTGCAGAACCATGTAAACATGGATTGTGGTTTACTACAATACAGAGCTGTCGGCAGCTGTCAAAGACAGCCAACTTGGATTGGATTCAGGGCTGAAGTCCCAAAGGTGAAAGCACAGTATGAGAATAGCCTGTGATTCATGTTCCTGAACGGATGAGTCAGGACTGCACCAGTCCCAGAAGAAGCAATAATCCCAGTCATTCCAGTGAGAGTTCTGTTCCAGAAATAGGCCAATTCTCTCACTCAGCTTATATCTCTTCTCCTCAAGCTGTGCTTCCTTATCTTCTTTTGGTAGACAAACTTCAAAACTAACTCAGCTGCCTCCGAGGAGCTGGGGTTTAGGATCTCATGGTTTAGAGTCAGGTGCTCCTGAAGCCACAGTGTGCTTAGATACAAGCTGTCTGTCACCTAAGGTGCAGCTGAAAGACTGAGAACCAAAGATTTAGCAACAGCTGCACTGGAGAATATTTGGCATACCTTGCTCTTCCTGTTACAATGAGCCCCTTTTTGTTGGGTCTTATCAACTACCAACAGACTGAACTGCTATCGAGTGTATAGTTTAAGCCATCTGACATCATGATCTCTGTTGGTCAAAACTGGTGGATGGGTGTGCTTGGATTGCATAGAATTAGCTCATTAACTGACACATGGGCAGAAATCAGCCCCAGAGTTTAACACCGGTCTATTCTGGTGTTTCCAGAAACTGTAAATGTAGTTTGGCACCACCTGAAAACAAATAATGAGTTCTTCTGGTGTATTGCCAAACATTCCCCAATCAAACAACGTTGCCATAAACAGATTAGCTTCCCATTCAACTCTTGTCTCTTTGGAGGATGTCGTTGCTATGAGAGATTTTTTGTCACTTTCACTGATATAATAATACTCCTGACCTTCAAACGAAATAATTCTGTGTCAAGCATTTGAAGATATGTGATACAAGACATTATGTATATAAGGAAGCAAGAGAACAAAACCAAGCTACTGTATGCTCTAACATATATCTAAATCAGAGAGTTGTGAATTCAGATTCCACTCTAGCTTTGAACACATAATTTAGGCTGACCTTTCAGAACAGCAGCTGATAATATTGTTGACGAGGAATCCCATGACAGGGAGTTTGCCTGCAGACATGAACCAACTCTCAAGGAAGATTCTCTGCTCATTTCTCACTGGTTTACATCAAGCTTTTTTTATATACTGTATCAAAATAAACTTCATGCATAAAAATAAAGAAACTGAAAGAATAAACTGTGCAATGCCTTTTCATTCTTATATTCATACACAAAGCGTGATCTATAACATTTCTTAAAAACAAATAGCACTGTTGCTACTTATATGGCCCTAGTGTAGTGGTACACTCCTACAATAATGGAGGTGCTACCTCGCCCAACCTAGTCCCTGCCTGTCCAGTAGCAGAAGAACCATATACTGTTGTCCTTCCCCACTGAGCCCTTGTGTGGCTGCACCAACCTCCACTTGGAAGCATTCCTTCATGGACATCTCGATGTGCTGGCAGACCGACAGGTCTCAGGGAGACCAAAGGGTGTCTTTTACCAGGATGATGATCTTCCAGTGGCACTTGTTGTCATCTCTGTGTGTGTCTTTGGGAGTTTGCTCTGTACTTCACTGACCGCAATGCGCTTTAGGGTCATGAAGTTACTAAAGATTCTTAAGAGCAAGTCAACCTTTCTTCTTTTTAACAGCATATAAAAACCAGATAGTATTTTTTTATTCCCATTCTGACATGTCTATCCACGGCCTCCTCTACTGTAAAGATGAAGCCACACTCAGGTTGGAGGAACAACACCTTATATTCCGTCTGGGTAGCCTCCAACCTGATGGCATGAACATTGACTTCTCTAACTTCCACTAATGCCCCACCTCCCCCTCGTACACCATCCATTATTTATCTATATACACACATTCTTTCTCTCTCTCCCCTTTTTCTCCCTCTGTCCCTCTGACTATACCCCTTGCCCATCCACTGGGTTTTCTCCCCCCTCCCCCTTTTCCTTCTCCCTGTCCCATAATCCTCTCATATCCTTTTTGCCAATCACTTGTCCAGATCTTGGCTCCATCCCTCCCCTCCTGTCTTCTCCTATCATTTTGGATCTCCCCCTCCCCCTCCCCCTCCCACTTTCAAATCTCTTACTAGCTCTTCCTTCAGTTAGTCCTGACGAAGGGTCTCGGCACAAAACGTCAACTGTATCTCTTCCTAGAGATGCTGTCTGGCCTGCTGCGTTCACCAGCAACTTTGATGTGTATTTTTTTATTGCAGACTTTTCCTTAGATGGTATGTTTCTAGCCCATTTAGTAAATATAACTGCCTTTCATTATTAACCAAACAAATCACTATAGGTCCGGTTTGCTGGTTCATTGGCAAGACTAACAGCGGGAGAGAGGCATGGCCTCAGTAGCTGCACAGACCAGGACCTCATGCTGCAGCCTAGTGCTCTGGGCATCCATGTTGGATTGGAGGCTGGCCTCTCCATTGGTGCTCGCTCGGTGAGAGACAAGCTGGATTGTATTCACCTGCAGCTGCACTAGCAAATGTTGACTGGGCTGCTGCATACTTCTTTTGGCAGAAACAAAGCTCCAGGACAACATCCAAAGCACAATTAATCTACAGTACAACACTCAGGGACATGGGCTATATTATTATTTTTTATGACCGCATGTTTACTGCAATATGTACCTTGCGCTGTGTATGACTGTTGCTACTGCATCTTGCATCTTGGTCCCAGAGGCACGCTGCTTTGTTTGGCTGAATACATAGGTATTCATGTATGGTTGAACGACAATTAAAATTGAACTTGAACAACAGAGTGTAAAAATGTTAGAATAGAGATCAAGAAGTCAGCACAAGAACAAACATAGATGGCTATCTAAGGATTTCCTCTGGAGCCAACTGTTGGATATCTCTTTTGGGAGAGGGTAGAGATTACATCATGACACTACCTTTCTTAGGATTTGGATACTGCCGAGAAAGTCAATACTACTTCTTGTCTGACACTAATTGTTCTGCAAAGCTGGATGCCTGCTAGCTGCCTGATAGCCTATTAGTTCAGTGCCAACTGCTTTGGGTCTTGCAGTCTGATATAGGTCATCCTTGCAAAAGCAGCAAAGGTATTCCCTGGAAGTACATTAGAGACCCAGTTTCAGTCGCTTTTCCTACAATCAAGTTGTTAATTTAACAGTTAATTGAAACGTATTAAGCATTAAAAACAATTTGGATTTCAACTTTCATATGGAAATTAATGGAAATATTAATGTCTTACAGCGCAGACTGCAATCGCTTCCCTGGGGTCGGTGTATTTTCCGCACTGACAGTGGCATCTGTGAAAGCTGCTTTTCACAGACACTGCAGGAAGTGACACTGAACATTCTGAAACTATTTCTTTTCCTGGCACTCACCAAATCTGCCCTAAATATACAGTAGACGCATCATCCTCTCTGGTCTCCATGCCTTCACTTTTTTCTTTGTGTAAAGAGAGAAGTTCTGCTCAAGATACAAAGCCTGCCCCCCCACACAGAGATCCCATAGAGAGGCACAAGGTGCAAGAAAAGCTCATTGCCTGATCTTTCATCCATCAGTAAATTCTTTAGTGTTCCATTTAGTTAAAACTAAATGGTTACCAATGCATCAAACCTTGCTTAATTGGTGAAGTTTTGAAAAGACTATCCTAAACACTCATATTCTTCCTAATCCTAATACCTCATTACTTTCCTCATTGTCAAAAAGGATTTTATTTCACCTGTAGGACCTTTCTTCCTACAATTTATGAGATATAAAAAAAATTTCAATCTTTCTGTTGACTAGACATCTTCCTCTTTCCTTCCTCACAAGGATAGAGGGACAATAAAGATAGTAGTTTAAATAGCTGTATCCAAATAGACTTTATAATAATGGAAAGTAGGGCCTGACTGACAAATGAGAATTGGGAGATGTAAGATTATGGAAGATAACCCACACGATGCAGTACATATATATTTTTGTAAGGTATTTGACAGTAGCATGTCAATCATTATTATGAAAGCCTCTGGGATTCAAGGGAAAGTGGATATAGCACTTGGTGGTGGGAGAAAGTAAAGATTAATGATTGACAGCAGTTGGTAGTGTGGTTGCAAGGTGCTCAATAGTTGAGCTCCCTGTTTGCAGTGGTATGTATGATAAGTACTTAAATACACAGACCATGATTAACAGGTTTGCAGATGATACCAAGCTTAGCAGGAGCTTCCATACTCACACATTCTTGGGTTGAAAATAAAATTGCGAAATCCCCTTTAGTCTATGTGACAGCTATCTTAAATCTACCTCCCTAGTTTCTGCCATGCTTGCAGAGAGAGTTTGGTTGTTCCCATTCTTGCAGTCTAGACCCCTCACAGATTCATACACATCGATCAAATCTCAAGTCAGCCTCTTCTGTTCCAAAGAAAACAAACTTTGTTTAGCCAGTCTCTCCTCATAATCTAAAGTTCTCCATTTCTACAATAGCCTTGTAAATACCCTCTGTGTTCTTCGCAATTGATACCAAAATTGGAAGTGCAGTGTTCAGCAAGGAAGAAATAGCTTTCTGGTTAGGTGGGCCAAAACATGGCAAATAGAATTTAGTCGAGTGAATGCAAGTCAATGCATTTGTGGAAAATGAACAAGGTAAGTGTATACACAACAAGGGACAAACTACTGAAAAACGTAAAGGAACTGAGAGACCTCAGAGTGAATTTTCTGAAGATAGGACAGGTGGAGAAGGTGGTTTAGACAGCACAAGGGATTTTGTAAGGTACAGAGTGCAAGAGCAAGGTCAGGCTAGTTAAAAGAATTGAACCTGAAATGTTACCTCTGTTCTTCTGTCAATAGATGCTAAACCCAATGAATGCTTCCAGAATTTTTTGTTTTGTATTTCAATTTTCCAACATTTGTATTTTAGGATATTCAGTATGGGGGACAAGATTGGTCATGGCTGAGGGGTAAAGTGTACAGTCATGCAGGAACCCCATTATGTTACTAGACATGGTGCAAAGGAGACTTAAGGAGATGTTGCAAGACTGGAAAACTTTAGTTGAGAGGAGAGATGACAAAGCCAAAGCTGCTTTCCAAGGAACAAAAAAAATTCATAGGATTAACAAGTACAAAATTGATAGGATGAACAGAACTGGCTTTGAAATCATACTAACAATGTGCAAAAAGTGATTTAAAAGAGCTTGTTTTCATTCAAAGATTAGAGGAACTGAGTAAATATTTATTTCATATGAGTGGCAGGGTTTAAAGAATACTGTTTGGACAGGTTGATGTGGAAGAAACCCTTATTTCATTGAAAAGTTCAAGTTCAGGTTTAATTGTTAGTCAACCATACATGAATACCCATGAATACAGTCAAACGAAACAGCATGCCTTCAAGGCCAAGGTGCACCACACAGTACCAACAGTCATACACAGCACAAGACACACGTAGCACATATAATATAGAAAGTAATCATACAGTCACACACACAAAAAAAGAAATAGCCCAAATCTATGAGTCCATGAATGTTGTCAGCACGAACAAGCCCGCAGCAGTCTGCAGATGAACACAATCCACTTGTCTTCCACCAGGAGAACACCAGAAAGCAGCACCAACACCAGCTTGTTCGCCCTGCCACATCACGTCCAGCGTCATCTCTCCTGGACAGCTGCAACAGGCGACACCACGACATGAGGCCTACTCCACACTACAGCCACGGCCATGCAGCTCCCCCACCGCTGGTCCCACCATTAAACCAGTGAACCAGACTTGCAGCATTCCATACAACCAAAGTCCAACAGGGTCTTGCGATCACGTGAAAAAAATGACCAGGACTATCACTCGCTGTTAGATTGCACTCTGCCTTCTCACACTGACTCCAGCACCGTTCTGTAGCAAGCAATAATATGGTCTGCACCAAGTCCAGCTCCTCTGCCAATGAGCAACTCACAGTACTTTAAGTTCTTAATGAGCAGCAATGTCTTGTGATTGCAAAAATGACATTAAGAAATGACAATAAAACTGTTGGTTGGCCCTGTAGAGCCACTGCTCCAAGCATGCTTCCATCTTACTGGAAGGATAAGTACTCAAAATGCTGCAAATTGAAGAAATTGGGAGCTATAATTAGCTTCTTTTGGCCAGCATGTTTACAATGGGCTCAACAGTCTCCATCTATATGACTCTTGTCATTGTGATAGCCATTAGGATCTGTTTTCTCTTTATGAAAGGTAGAGACCTTCCAACTTGATGGCACCTTGAACAATAAAATAACACCGCAAATCTGAACCAGTGCAATAAACTTGAGAAATAAAACTCCAGGGAAGGAATCCATCTCTCATAACTTACATTAGGCAACATTTTATCCACTTCACAATCAGTATTCTGTGAAAGAGGAGAAAATGAAAGGAAATGGAATTGATAAAAGGTCTGCCCCATTTTCCAGTCTCTGTTATAAATGTAGTAATATGACAATAGATCATTGTGATATAGGCACATTTCCCCCAGCTGCTATGCCTTCCCTCAATGGCCCATTTTCCTTTTGGAGCACTAAGTACTAAGCCAAGAGATGTCAGCTGAAGTTCAAGTGTCAATTGCAGTGCCACAATTTATTGCGGATTCAGGCTCGGGAAGTCATTTGGGGTTTTCTTCAATATGACTGCCCTCTGGAAATGCAACAACTATGGGCCTGCAGCTCTCAGGTGTACACCCCATGTCACACATTAATAACCCTGACACAAAATCTACGTTCATCGGTGGAGTGACAGTCAATGCATTGGGGCAGCCAACCTTGTGGGAACTGAATGTTAATATTGCTACACCACTGCAAGTAACTCAGGCAGAAAATCACAAGACAACTCTTTGCACCCTTCTATTTACTAGTTATAAAAATGACGAAGATGGGGGTGAAAGACCAACTGATAGAAGCAGGATCAATCCAATTGGCATGCAAAGGCAGTGGGCTTGTAGAACACATCAGCATCAGGAGGGTGAGGAATAGATCGAAGAAATGGGACTGGAACTGCTTAGCAGTAGGAATTAGGGGATTCTGGAGAGGCGGGTAGGAAATTAGAATGGAGTGAGCCTGGAGCTTTTGGTGGGGGGGGGGCAGTTGAGCAGGATGGATGTTTTAAATAAATCAAAGAAAGGCTTTATCGTTTACATGAGAAATGACAGGAATTAATAAGGCTTGTGTAAAAAGGTACTCGGCAGTCAAATCATAGATTGAATGCAATTCTGTCATTTAACATGCTGTTGGAAGGAAAGTAATACCAACAATACCAACTCAAGATAAGCATTTCCACAAGGCTAAGTGCAGCATCCTGAAGAATTATAGGGTCAAGCAACAGAAAGAAAATCACATTCATCATCGGCTTTTCCACGTGTGATGCCTCAATAACATTATGGCTCCAGGTAAAGACTTGGTTAAATTATACAGGATTAATAAGCTGCAACAGCTAAGTGATGTGAAAGTACTGTAAGTTGTATTTAAAACCTCAAGAAACATTCATTCCCACTCCTTCCTCCTTACAAGAGCAGTCATTCGGTCTATGGCTCTTATATCAAAGCTCAAATGGGATGACTTTAAGGCAATCATGTAACCTGAGCATTTCAGTTAAAACACTTAATAAATTAGGTCATTGAAATCCAATTAGTTTGGTAATTATTTTGACCACTGCATTCCTCCTCAACCCTCTTGATTGTATAGAATCATCAGGAAGGGAGGTAGTGAGGGAGTGAGGGGGCGGGGAGGGGGCTAGAAGGGACGTGGGGAGTGGAGAGATGGGGAGAGAGAAAGGTGGTGAGAGGAAGGGATGGGATGGGGAGAAAGGGTGGTGGAGAGGGTTGGGCAAGGGGAGGGAGAGAGGGAGAGGGGGTGAGGGGACAGGGTGGGGGAGAGGACGTGAGGGGTGGGGGGAGTGAGGGAGAGGGGGGGAGGGGAGAGGGGGAGAGGGGGGAGAGGGGGGAGGGGAGAGGGGGGGAGGGGAGAGGGGGGGAGTGGGGGAGAGGGAGAGAGGGAGAGAGGGAGAGAGGGGGGGGGAGAGGGAGAGAGAGGGGGGGAGAGGGAGAGAGAGGGGGAGGGGAGGGGGAGGGGAGGGGGAGAGCGAGGGGGAGGGGAGGGGGAGAGCGAGGGGGAGGGGAGAGAGGAGGGGAGATGGGGAGAGTGGGGCAGAGAGGGGGGTAAGTGGGGCAGAGAGGGGGATGGGGTGGGGGAGAGAGGGGAGGAGGAAAGTGGGGGAAAGACGAGAGTGGGGGGAAACGGGAAAGAGGAGAAGGGAGGGGAACATGGGGGAAGGGGAGAGGAGAGAGGGGGGAGGAGAAGGGGCTAGAGGGGAAATGGGGAGAGAGAGGAAGGGAAGGGAGTTGGGGGAGATTGGGGAGACACAGGGAAGAAGGT